>NW_028119819.1:0-37585 GCF_965119305.1 Pelophylax lessonae
ATTGTGAGATTCCCCAATGAAGACCCAACGTTCCCGTCCTGACTATCCCCATACACTGAGAGATTCCCAGATGAAGACCCAACGTTCCCATCCTGACTGTCCCCATACACCGAGAGATTCACCGATGACAGACCAACGTTCCCATCCTGACTGTCCCCATACACCGAGAGATTCCCCGATGACAGCCCAACGTTCCTTTCCTGACTGTCCCCATACATCGAGAGATTCCCCAATGAAGACCCAACATTCCCATCCTGACTGTCCCCATACACCGAGAGATTTCCAGATGAAGACCCAACTTTCCCATCCTGACTGTCCCCATACACCGAGAGATTCCCCGATGACAGACCAACGTTCCCATCCTGACTGTCCCCATACACCGAGAGATTCCCAGATGACAGACCAACGTTCCCATCCTGACTGTCCCCATACACCGAGAGATTCCCAGATGACAGACCAACGTTCCCATCCTGACTGTCCCCATACACTGAGAGATTCCCAGATGACAGACCAACGTTCCCATCCTGACTGTCCCCAAACACCGAGAGATTCCCAGATGACGACCCAATGTTCCCATCCTGACTGTCCCCATACACCGAGAGATTCCCTGATGACATCCCAACGTTCCCATCCTGACTGTCACCATACACCGAGAGATTCCCAGATGACAAACCAACGTTCCCATCCTGACTGTCCCCAAACACCGAGAGATTCCCAGATGACGACCCAACGTTCCCATCCTGACTGTCCCCATACACCGAGAGATTCCCTGATGACATCCCAACGTTCCCATCCTGACTGTCACCATACACCGAGAGATTCCCTGATGACATCCCAACGTTCCCATCCTGACTGTCCCCATACACCGAGATCCCCCGATGACAGACCAACGCTCCCATCCTGACTGTCCCCATACACCAAGAGATTCCCAGATGACAGACCAACGCTCCCATCCTGACTGTCCCCATACACCGAGAGATTCCCAGATGACGACCCAACGTTCCCATCCTGACTGTCCCCATACACCGAGAGATTCCCTGATGACAGACCAAATTTCCCATCCTGACTGTCCCCATACACAGAGAGATTCCCCGATGACAGACCAACGTTCCCATCCTGACTGTCCCCATACACCGAGAGATTCCCAGATGACGACCCAACGTTCCCATCCTGACTGTCCCCATACACCGAGAGATTCCCTGATGACAGACCAAATTTCCCATCCTGACTGTCCCCATACACCGAGAGATTCCCCGATGACAGACCAACGTTCCCATCCTGACTGTCCCCATACACCGAGAGATTCCCCGATGACAGACCAACGCTCCCATCCTGACTGTCCCCATACACCAAGAGATTCCCAGATGACAGACCAACGCTCCCATCCTGACTGTCCCCATACACCGAGAGATTCCCAGATGACGACCCAACGTTCCCATCCTGACTGTCCCCATACACCGAGAGATTCCCTGATGACAGACCAACGTTCCCATCCTGACTGTCCCCATACACCGAGAGATTCCCAGATGAAGACCCAACGTTCCCATTCTGACTGTCCCCATACACCGAGAGATTCCCTGATGACAGACCCAATGTTCCCATCCTGACTGTCCCCATACACCGAGAGATTCCCAGATGACAACCCAACGTTCCCATCCTGACTGTCCCCATACACCAAGAGATTCCCCAATGACGACCCAACGTTCCCATCCTGACTGTCCCCATACACCGAGAGATTCCCCGATGACAGCCCAACGTTCCTTTCCTGACTGTCCCCATACATCGAGAGATTCCCCAATGAAGACCCAACCGGGGTGGAGCAAGAGGATGATGCCGTGAGGAGGACCGTAGCAGAGTCCAGAGACCCGTAGGCAGGCATCCGCCCACAACAGACAGCGTGCGGCACCCTCCCCCCTCAGACCCGGAAGGGAGTACACGTGGTGACACACCGCGCGCCAGAGAGCAGCCGTTCCAAAGGAGCCGAGCCTAGACCGGAGTGGAGCCTCCTTTTCCCCAGAGCGGAGTGGAGAGTCTTGGAACGACCAGGCTGTACGTTGGAGGTCGTGCAGAGACGGTGGGACCGGCCTTGGTGAGTCCCGAGACTATTACAACTTGAGCTGTATGTTTGGCCGTGCCACACGAGTACATTCACAAACGGAGGAGGTTCAGGAAAGGGGGGGGTTGGAAGATATAACATCCCATTAAGAAATATGAGGGATAAAGGATACGGACGCTGGTAAATGTCTGCTCTCCCCCCCCCATTTCCTATGCAGACTAGTGAACTGTACAATATAAAGAGACCAGGCCGGTCCACAGATATCTCCGCTTACTTTTTAAGGGGAGCACGTTGTGAAAGAGTGGAGGAACAGTATAGGATGGCTCCAACAAAGGCTGGAACAGCAGGGAACACAGGATCAAAGAAAGACAGTAAAAATAATAACAGCAGTAAGGAATTACAGGCTCAGAACATTGCGGACACAGCTGAGCAGATGGCGGTGGCGGGAAAGGAACAGTCAACGGCACAATCCCCCCCTCCCCAAAATTTATCAATACAGTCTCCTGAATGGAAAGAGTTAATATCTCTTATGCCTACGAAACAAGATCTAACTGCAATGGCTGCCTCGATAGTCAGCTCATTAACCAGCGAAATCAACTCTTTAAGGGGTCAGATACAGAAAATGGATGGAAGGATAGAGGGGGTGGAAAAAGACCAGGCCCAGATGGCAGAGAGAGTGGAGAGCATAGAGTCTTCGCAGAGATCATTTGCCAAACAGCTAATCATGATACAGCTGCAACAAGATGATGGAGAAAATAGGCATCGGCGGAATAACATACGCCTAAGAGGGCTACCTGAGACAGTGGAGGGACCCAACCTATCTGCCAAAATGACCGAGATTTTTAATAGCCTTCTGGACAGACCCCAGTTGGAGGCAATTGAGATGGACAGGGTCCACAGAGTAAGGGCTCCAAGGAGCATGGGCGAGGGATACCCACGAGATGTCCTGGCTAGGGTACATTTTTACGCCCTAAAAGAAAAAATAATGAGGAAGGCATGGGATAGGGGCCCCTTTGAGTTTGAAGGGGCAACGATCCGGCTCTTACCAGATCTATCAAGCAACACCCTAAGAATGCGAGCAGCAGTGAAACCCCTACTGGAGGAAATTCGGAAGGCAGGGGCCATCTATCACTGGGGTCACCCATTTCATCTAAAAGTCAAGAAAGGGGAACTGACCTTTACACTGCGCTGGCCTGATCAACTGCCAGGACTTTTTGCCTTCCTAGAGATTCAGCCGATCAGGGTCACTGACTGGCTGGGCCCCTCAGCTTTTAAGTAGAACCCAGGAATATCAATACAAGAATAAAGCTATTATTAATATAAGTCATATATGACTAATCTGGGATTGACTTGGGGTCACGGTCGGGGGAGGATGCGGGTCCAGGGGTAATTGGGGAGCCATGATTATTCTGGATTAATTGGTATTCAAGGGCAGTAATTTGCGGTGTTCTCTTTCCTTTATATTTGTGTTCTCTCTTTATCCCCCTCGGTGTCCTGCTGGTCTAGTGCTTTGGTTCCTCTCTTGGGTCTAAAACTCTCTGGGCATGGTCTTCGAAAGTAGGAGCCCTATGAGTTTGGAAACGAGCAGATGAGTGATTAGAAAAGGTAGAGTAATTCCAATAGGAGGCACAGAGCAGGTCAGAGGGGGCACATACGTGATATGGTGGAGGGGGAGGGGGTCGAGGGAGGAGGATCACCAATACTAGGTAGCTAGGGGGGCTCAGGAGTTAAATAATGTGTTTGGTAATTACAAAAGAAAAGGGATCCTGATACAGCGGGTGGATACAGGAATGTATAGGTAGGGGGGAATATATACGGGAACCCCAATCCTCCCTAGAGATAGCAACACAGGGGCGGATGCCTAGGGTACATGGACCTGCAGAGGTCGGTGTGTTTATTTCTTTCATTTTTCTTTTTCTTTTTGTTTTTTTCTTTATATCCTAAACTGGAGGAAATGAATGCACCTACAGGCTTATGTTAATTTGTCAACTCATTAGGAGATACAGATATTGTGGGTTGTGTTAGATTTGCTCCTGTTCACGGTATGAATCCTCGGATTTGCCCACCCAAATAGGTTGCGTCTAGTTACGCAGGGTCGAGAGTCGACCAATAGGATCACGCTCCACTGGCACTTCTTTGGGGGGGGGGGGTGGAAAAGGGGGGGGTTGTTCTGTCTTTTTTTTTTTTTCTTCTCTTTTTTTTTTTTTTTTTTTTTCTTTTTTTTCTTTCTCTCTCTGTCCCTTTTTTTTACTCGGTCTCCCCCTGTCTCTATTAGGTCTGAGTAGGTCTAGGGGGCTTTCTGTACAGAGGGATCAGTTTATCGACTTTGGATAAATCCTAGGCCTAGTAAGCCCTAAAGCCATTGGCACTTGGAGGGGACAAAGGGAGGAAGACAGCTGAGTAAGAAAATTCAGAAGTAAAGTAGTAAATTGGTTAGTATCATTTGAGACAGGAAAAATGCAGGAAGTGAAAATTATGTCATTAAACGTTAGAGGGTTGTCTACACCTGAAAAAAGAATACGCTTCCTGGCAGACATGAGACGAAACCATGGGCAGATAGTTTTCTGCCAGGAGACGTATTTTAAAAAAGAATCTATCCCAAAATTACAAAATAAGGATTTCCCATGGTCTTATCACGCCCCCACCCCTATTCCTAAATCAAAAGGGGTTAGCATATTGGTGGCCAAAGAGGTTCCATGGACATTTTTAGAAACTTGTATTGATCCACAAGGAAGATACTTGATGGTAAAGGGTAAGATAGGTGAAAGGCTGATTACTATGATTAATGTGTACTTCCCTAACCAGAATCAGATTTCATTCTTAACACTGGTGGCACCAATAATGTTAAACTTTCAAGAAGGGCTGGTAATCATGGGGGGGGATTTTAATTACGCTGCAGAGCCACTCTTAGATACATCACAAGGTACATCACATCTCTCATATGCCCGACTTAAAAAACTTAGTAAGGAAATCACACTCCTCAACCTAGTCGATCCCTGGCGCATTATGCATCCAAGTGAAAAAGATTTTACCTACTATTCGTCAGTACATAATAGGTACTCTAGAATAGATCGCATCCTAATTTCAAGGGGCGATCTGTCTAGAGTAGTGGCCTCACAGATTGGCTCTTTCTCCATGTCGGATCACTCCCCCATCCACATTATAATTAACTTTGAGGCAGGTCCAGTAAAGCCACCATCATGGAGACTGAATGAATCACTGGTGCAAGGAATAGAGACAAGAGCAGAGTTAGAGGCAGAACTGACAAAATATTTCCAGGAAAATAAAACACCAGAAGTTACTCCGTCGAACATATGGGAGGCCCACAAATGCGTCATTAGGGGAGTGTTGATTAGAATGGGAGCAAAACGTAAACGAGAAAGGGAGGAGAAGATCTCAGAGCTGCTAGCGCAGATAGAAGAATTAAGCGCCACTCATAAAAGATCGATGGCGATGGAACATCTAGTGCCCCTGACTGCGGCCAGGGAAAAACTCAACGAGTTACTTTATGAAAAAGCCATGAGAGTACTGGTGTCACAAAAAAGACATTACTACGAATATTCGGATAAACCAGGAACTATGTTAGCCAGAGCCCTAAGGGGGCCCCAGAAACGGACGGTAATTGCACAACTTCAAACAGGCGGGGGACAAATGAAATATGGATCATCAGAGATTGCCGAAGAATTTAGCAAATTCTACCAGAAGTTATATGACATCGCCTCATCGGAATCAGTTGATAGGGGGGGTGCTGGCTTCGATGAGGCGATCAATTATATCAAAAAGACAGATATGCCATCGCTGGATGCAGAACAGGCATTGGCATTAGAAGGAAAGATAACAGAAGAGGAACTAAAAACAGCTATCTCTCAGTTAAAACCACACAAGGCCCCAGGTCCAGATGGACTATCACTGTTATACTATCAGCAATTTTTTTCAAATTTAAAGACCCCCCTTTTGGAACATCTAAATTACATCGGGGAGGGAGGGGTCATGCCGACAGATTCTCTGAGAGCTTACATCACATTGATCCAGAAAGAAGGGAAGGACCCCGCGGTGTGCGGGAGTTACCGCCCAATCTCATTATTAAATTTAGACACCAAGTTGTTTTCTAAAATATTGGCAAATCGACTCCTGCCATATATACCACAATTAATACATCTCGACCAGGTCGGCTTTGTCCCTACAAGAGAAGCAAGGGATAACTCTATTCGAACAATAGATTTGATATATAATGTGCGTTTGCGGAGAATCCCGATGATGCTGCTATCAGTTGATGCGGAAAAGGCGTTTGACAGGGTGGCATGGAATTTTATCCGGGCCACCCTGTCACACTTAGGCCTAGGGGAATGGATGATGACGTGTATCCTATCATTGTACTCCGGTCCTACGGCGGCAGTAAGGGCAAATGGTTGGTGCTCAAGTTTTTTCAAGATAAAAAATGGCACTAGACAAGGCTGCCCCCTATCGCCGTTGATTTTTGTCTTGGCGTTAGAACCTTTACTGTGCAAAATCCGTCAAAGTGCAGAAATAGAGGGCGTACAAGTGGGTAGAGGTCAACATAAAGTGGCAGCCTACGCAGATGACCTGCTTTTTTATGTTACAAACCCTGACAGAACAATACCATCAATCCTAAAGGCTATCAGAGAGTATGGGGAAGTATCGTACTTCAAAATAAATGTGTCGAAGTCAGAGGCATTGAATGTGTCTATATTAGGGACTAGATGGAACCATATGAGATCTTCCTTTCCCTTTCAGTGGAATAAGAAATCGGTGGTGTATCTGGGGATTCACATTACAGCAGATCCGAAGGACTTGTTTGAGGCAAATTTCATTCCACTCTTAAAATCTATTAAAGCAGATCTACAAAGATGGCAGACACTATTTTTGTCATGGTTTGGGAGATGCAGCGCAGTGAAAATGAACGTATTACCTAGGTTACTGTATGCTATCCAGGCTGTTCCGATAGCAATCCCGATGACATATTTTGTACAGGCAAGGGCAGTGTTCAGAAATTTTGTGTGGGCCAGAAAATCCCCGCGAATAGGGATGCAGATCTTAACCCTCCCGAAGGTGAGAGGAGGAGTAGGGTTACCGGATCTGTTGCGGTATTATAGAGCAGCGCACCTGACGCGAGTGATGGAATGGCACGGCAGTGGGACCTTTAAACAGTGGGTGCAATTGGAAAGGGAGGCCATGAATACAACAGTGGCCTTAGCCCCATGGACTCCGATATTAAAAAATGATAAAATACATTTACATCCGACGATAGGGGCGACGGTAAGCGAAGCAATTAAAGCACAAAAAAATAGCTCGGTAGCACCAACAATATCACCAATGACCCCCTTAGGGGATAACATAAACTTTCCCCCTGGTAGAACGAATGCTAAAATTATAGGTTTAATTAATGGGGGTAGAGGACGATTGTGTGACATATGGACCCACAGGGAACCACCTACGATGACAGAAATGCTAGCATGGCCCGAAGTAAATTTAGATGCATTCAGTGCCTACCAGGTTAGACATTATTTAAAACAAATGCAGAAGACAGGCTATATCCCACGCCCCCTAACGCCATTTGAGACTTTATGTAGAGCAGAGGAGAGAATACCACATGCACTATCACATATATATGCACTTCTGGGGACATCGCGTGATTCGGAACCACTTAAATTCCTGCAAAAATGGGAAGGAGAATTAGGTATCTCCTTTAATCAGCGACAAATAAATAAAATCTTGAGACTGACTCATAAGGTATCCATAGCTAGTAGATATCAAGAAATCAGTTATAAGGTGTTAGCTAGATGGTACCGTGTTCCAGCAACACTACACAGAATGGATAGGAAACATCAGGATAGGTGCTGGAGATGCGGAGAGGAGGGTGGAACAATGGTGCATATTTTTTGGACGTGTCCAGCAATAAGGAGTTTCTGGGATGAGGTGGCTCGTATAACAGAGAACCTAACCTCGACCAAGGTACGGGATGACCCCGTGCTGTGTTTATTACATGGCACGGGGAGCTCAGTAAAGAATTATAGGAACTCTTTGTTGCCGCACTTATTGAATGCGGCTAAAGCCTGCATACCAGCATTGTGGAGACAAACACAGCCGCCTACTGTGCGGCTATGGGTTGCCAAAATTGGGGAAATTCATAGGATGGAAATGTTAACAGCCGCACGTACATGCAGGGAAGAACGTTGTAGGTTTAGATGGCAGGCATGGTCACAATATACGTGCTCAGAGGAATATTTACGACTGATAAGCTAAATACGGAAATAGGAAGTCCAGGAGACCGGGGACAGAGGAAGGTGGACTGGAGAGAGGGAAGGGGACTAGAGAGTAGAGGAAGGGGCTTTTCCCCGTCTCCTCTATTCCCCCCCCCTTTTTTTTTTTTTTTTCTTTTTTTTTTTTTTTTTTTTTTTTTTTTTTTTTTTCATGTCCTTTTCCCCCTGATCCCGCCCCCCTTACGGAGTGTCAGTGGAGGGATCCTTAGAAGCCTGACGTGCGCGTCAGGAGGGACAGTATAGATGGAATACATGAGGATGATATAGAATGATGATTGTAGAGTGGTAAATTGGCTGAGCTTCCCACCCTCTAGGGCGAGGGGGAGGCGGGGGGTTTTTCTTTTTTTTTCTTCTTCTCTTTCATCTGCCCCCCCCTCCCCGTTCTTCTCTCTTTTTTTTTTTTTTTTTTTTTTTTCCTTGGGGTGTGTATTGTGTTTTTTTTGGCATGAAGTGGGGGGGGGATGTTAAGTAATTTATATGTGTGTTTTTGAATTTGGATGGGGAGGGTAGGGGGGAGTATCATGATGTGGCACATAATAATTATGTCACTTAAGATGGTGCAGGGGGGGGATTACCCCCCCTTTTTTTTTCCTTTTCTCCTTTTTTTTTTTTTTTTTTTTTTTTTTTTTTTTTTTCTCTCACAGAGCACAATAATTTAATAACTCCAGTATATATATATATGCAGGAGGAATACAATGGAAGGAATTGTAACACGATCGGGGTTTTTTTTTTTTTTTTTTTTTTTTTTTTTTTTTTTTTTTTTCTCACGATGCAAGGTAATTTCCTCAAGATGCGAGGATCATAGAAGTAGTAAATTTTTCATTAATTCACCTTTTTTTTTGGGTTTTTTTTTTTTTTTTTTTTTTTTTTTTTTTTTTTTTTTCTTTCTTTTTCTTCTTTTCACGATGCAAGGTAACTTCCTCAAGATGTGAGGATCATAGAAGTAGTAATTTTTTTCATTAACTCACTTTTTTTTTTTTTGGGGGTTTTTTTTTTTTTTTTTTTTTTTTTTTTTTTTTAGGGGGGGGTGAGGGTGGGAGGGGGAGGCCAGGAGAGTACTGCTATATGCTTTTGAGAGTATTGTTTGTAGGTTTTGATGTATGTTTGGTGGATTTTATGTAATTAATATGTAATGTATTGAAAAAAACAATAAATGTAAAAATTAAAAAAAAAAAAAAAAAAAAAAAAAAAGACCCAACCTTCCCATCAAGACTGTCCCCATACACTGAGAGATTCCACGATGAAGACCCAACGTTCCCATCCTGACTGTCCCCATACACCGAGAGATTCCCCAATGACAGACCAACGTTCCCATCCTGACTGTCCCCATACACCGAGAGATTCCCAGATGACAGACCAACGTTCCCATCCTGACTGTCCCCATACACTGAGAGATTCCCAGATGACGACCCAACGTTCCCATCCTGACTGTCCCCATACACCGAGAGATTCCCTGATGACATCCCAACGTTCCCATCCTGACTGTTCTCATACACCGAGAGATTCCCAGATGACGACCCAACGTTCCCATCCTGACTGTCCCCATACACCGAGAGATTCCCTGATGACAGACCAAATTTCCCATCCTGACTGTCCCCATACACCAAGAGATTCCCCGATGACAGACCAACATTCCCATCCTGACTGTCCCCATACACTGAGAGATGCCACGATGAAGACCCAACGTTCCCATCCTGACTGTCCCCATACACCGAGAGATTCCCAGATGAAGACCCAACGTTCCCATCTTGACTGTCCCCATACACCGAGAGATTCCCCGATGACGACCCAACACTCCCATCCTGACTGTCCCCATACACCGAGAGATTTCCCGATGACAGACCAACGTTCCCATCCTGACTGTCCCCATACACCGAGAGATTCCCAGATGACGACCCAACGTTCCCATCCTGACTGTCCCCATACACTGAGAGATTCCCAGATGACAGACCAAATTTCCCGTCCTGACTGTCCCCATGCACCAAGAGATTCCCAGATGACAACCCAACGTTCCCATCCTGACTGTCCCCATACACCGAGAGATTCCCCGATGACAGACCAACGTTCCCATCCTGACTGTCCCCATACACCGAGAGATTCCCAGATGAAGACCCAACGTTCCCATCCTGACTGTCCCCATACACCGAGAGATTCCCCGATGACAACCCATCGTTCCCGTCCTGACTGTCCCCATACACCGAGAGATTCCCTGATGAAGACCCAACGTTCCCATCCTGACTGTCCCCATACACCGAGAGATTCCCTGATGACAGACCAACGTTCCCATCCTGACTGTCCCCATACATTGTGAGATTCCCCAATGAAGACCCAACGTTCCCGTCCTGACTATCCCCATACACTGAGAGATTCCCAGATGAAGACCCAACGTTCCCATCCTGACTGTCCCCATACACCGAGAGATTCACCGATGACAGACCAACGTTCCCATCCTGACTGTCCCCATACACCGAGAGATTCCCCGATGACAGCCCAACGTTCCTTTCCTGACTGTCCCCATACATCGAGAGATTCCCCAATGAAGACCCAACCTTCCCATCTCGACTGTCCCCATACACTGAGAGATTCCACGATGAAGACCCAACATTCCCATCCTGACTGTCCCCATACACCGAGAGATTCCCCGATGAAGACCCAACGTTCCCATCCTGACTGTCCCCATACACCGAGAGATTCCCCGATGACAGACCAACGTTCCCATCCTGACTGTCCCCATACACCGAGAGATTTCCAGATGAAGACCCAACTTTCCCATCCTGACTGTCCCCATACACCGAGAGATTCCCCGATGACAGACCAACGTTCCCATCCTGACTGTCCCCATACACCGAGAGATTCCCAGATGACAGACCAACGTTCCCATCCTGACTGTCCCCATACACTGAGAGATTCCCAGATGACGACCCAACGTTCCCATCCTGACTGTCCCCATACACCGAGAGATTCCCTGATGACAAACCAACGTTCCCATCCTGACTGTCCCCAAACACCGAGAGATTCCCAGATGACGACCCAACGTTCCCATCCTGACTGTCCCCATACACCGAGAGATTCCCTGATGACATCCCAACGTTCCCATCCTGACTGTCACCATACACCGAGAGATTCCCTGATGACATCCCAACGTTCCCATCCTGACTGTCCTCATACACCGAGATTCCCCGATGACAGACCAACGCTCCCATCCTGACTGTCCCCATACACCAAGAGATTCCCAGATGACAGACCAACGCTCCCATCCTGACTGTCCCCATACACCGAGAGATTCCCAGATGACGACCCAACGTTCCCATCCTGACTGTCCCCATACACCGAGAGATTCCCTGATGACAGACCAAATTTCCCATCCTGACTGTCCCCATACACAGAGAGATTCCCCGATGACAGACCAACGTTCCCATCCTGACTGTCCCCATACACCGAGAGATTCCCAGATGACGACCCAACGTTCCCATCCTGACTGTCCCCATACACCGAGAGATTCCCTGATGACAGACCAAATTTCCCATCCTGACTGTCCCCATACACCGAGAGATTCCCCGATGACAGACCAACGCTCCCATCCTGACTGTCCCCATACACCAAGAGATTCCCAGATGACAGACCAACGCTCCCATCCTGACTGTCCCCATACACCGAGAGATTCCCAGATGACGACCCAACGTTCCCATCCTGACTGTCCCCATACACCAAGAGATTCCCAGATGACAGACCAACGTTCCCATCCTGACTGTCCCCATACACCGAGAGATTCCCAGATGAAGACCCAACGTTCCCATCCTGACTTTCCCCATACACCGAGAGATTCCCCGATGACAGCCCAATGTTCCCATCCTGACTGTCCCCATACACCGAGAGATTCCCAGATGAAGACCCAACGTTCCCATCCTGACTGTCCCCATACATCGAGAGATTCCCCGATGACGACCCAACGTTCCCATCCTGACTGTCCCCATACACCGAGAGATTCCCCGATGACAAATCCTTCAGTGTCTTCCCATCATTACACAGAGATCCTCTATTTCCAGAGTTTGTTTAAGAGATTGAGAAGCTGAGAGTGTTTTATGTGATGACTCAAGGAGGTGACTTTCCTGCAGAGCTGACACTCTGATCCTCACTCAGGGTGAGATTCTCGTTTCTCGCTCAGTGTTCAGAGCTTTCGGGATCGATCGGTTCGATGGCCAAATACAAAACATCTCTGGAATGGAAAATAAGGGAAATCTGATCATAAATATCTGATCCATCCTCAATGTGGAGACTTGTGTGGTGCTTTACCGCTACCTGCTGGCTGCCTGACAGACTGCATGCCACCAAACTGCCGACTCCGGTAATTGTAGTGATGGCAAACTCAGCCCCTTCATGGTGGGTGTAAGAGAAGGTGTAGGAGAAGGTGTAAGGGAAGGTGTAAGAGAAGGTGTAGGGGAAGGTGTAAGGGAAGGTGTAAGGGAAGGTGTAGGAGAAGGTGTAAGAGAAGGTGTAAGAGAAGGTGAAGGAGAAGGTGTAAGAGAAGGTGTAGGGGAAGGTGTAGGAGAAGGTGTAGGGGAAGGTGTAAGAGAAGGTGTAAGAGAAGGTGTAGGGGAAGGTGTAGGGGAAGGTGTAGGAGAAGGTGTGAGAGAATGTGTAAGAGAAGGTGAAGGAGAAGGTGTAAGAGAAGGTGTAGGGGAAGGTGTAGGAGAAGGTGTAGGGGAAGGTGTAAGAGAAGGTGTAAGAGAAGGTGTAGGGGAAGGTGTAGGGGAAGGTGTAGGGGAAGGTGTAGGAGAAGGTGTGAGAGAATGTGTAAGAGAAGGTGAAGGAGAAGGTGTAAGAGAAGGTGTAGGGGAAGGTGTAGGAGAAGGTGTAGGGGAAGGTGTAAGAGAAGGTGTAAGAGAAGGTGTAGGGGAAGGTGTAGGGGAAGGTGTAAGAGAAGGTGTAGGGGAAGGTGTAGGAGAAGGTGTAGGAGAAGGTGTAGGGGAAGGTGTAGGGGAAGGTGTAGGGGAAGGTGTAAGAGAAGGTGTAAGAGAAGGTGTAGGGGAAGGTGTAGGGGAAGGTGTAGGGGAAGGTGTAAGAGAAGGTGTAGGGGAAGGTGTGAGAGAAGGTGTAGGAGAAGGTGTAGGGGAAGGTGTAAGGGAAGGTGTAGGGGAAGGTGTAGGGGAAGGTGTAGGGGAAGGTGTAGGAGAAGGTGTATGGGAAGGTGTAAGAGAAGGTGTAAGAGAAGGTGTAGGGGAAGGTGTAGGGGAAGGTGTAGGGGAAGGTGTAAGAGAAGGTGTAGGGGAAGGTGTAGGAGAAGGTGTAGGAGAAGGTGTAGGGGAAGGTGTAGGGGAAGGTGTAGGGGAAGGTGTAGGGGAAGGTGTAAGAGAAGGTGTAAGAGAAGGTGTAGGGGAAGGTGTAGGGGAAGGTGTAGGGGAAGGTGTAAGAGAAGGTGTAGGGGAAGGTGTAGGGGAAGGTGTAGGGGAATGTGTAGGAGAAGGTGTAGGAGAAGGTGTAGGGGAAGGTGTGAGAGAAGGTGTAGGGGAAGGTGTAAGGGAAGGTGTAGGGGAAGGTGTAGGGGAAGGTGTAGGAGAAGGTGTAGGGGAAGGTGTAAGAGAAGGTGTAGGGGAAGGTGTAGGAGAAGGTGTAGGGGAAGGTGTAAGAGAAGGTGTAAGAGAAGGTGTAGGGGAAGGTGTAGGGGAAGGTGTAAGAGAAGGTGTAGGGGAAGGTGTAGGAGAAGGTGTAGGAGAAGGTGTAGGGGAAGGTGTAGGGGAAGGTGTAGGGGAAGGTGTAAGAGAAGGTGTAAGAGAAGGTGTAGGGGAAGGTGTAGGGGAAGGTGTAGGGGAAGGTGTAAGAGAAGGTGTAGGGGAAGGTGTAGGGGAAGGTGTAGGGGAATGTGTAGGAGAAGGTGTAGGAGAAGGTGTAGGGGAAGGTGTGAGAGAAGGTGTAGGGGAAGGTGTAAGGGAAGGTGTAGGGGAAGGTGTAGGGGAAGGTGTAGGAGAAGGTGTAGGGGAAGGTGTAAGAGAAGGTGTAGGGGAAGGTGTAGGGGAAGGTGTAGGGGAAGGTGTAAGAGAAGGTGTAAGAGAAGGTGTAGGGGAAGGTGTGAGAGAAGGTGTAGGAGAAGGTGTAGGGGAAGGTGTAAGGGAAGGTGTAGGGGAAGGTGTAGGAGAAGGTGTAGGGGAAGGTGTAAGAGAAGGTGTAAGAGAAGGTGTAGGGGAAGGTGTAGGGGAAGGTGTAGGGGAAGGTGTAAGAGAAGGTGTAGGGGAAGGTGTAGGAGAAGGTGTAGGAGAAGGTGTAGGGGAAGGTGTAGGGGAAGGTGTAGGGGAAGGTGTAAGAGAAGGTGTAAGAGAAGGTGTAGGGGAAGGTGTAGGGGAAGGTGTAGGGGAAGGTGTAAGAGAAGGTGTAGGGGAAGGTGTGAGAGAAGGTGTAGGAGAAGGTGTAGGGGAAGGTGTAAGGGAAGGTGTAGGGGAAGGTGTAGGGGAAGGTGTAGGGGAAGGTGTAGGAGAAGGTGTAGGGGAAGGTGTAAGAGAAGGTGTAAGAGAAGGTGTAGGGGAAGGTGTAGGGGAAGGTGTAGGGGAAGGTGTAAGAGAAGGTGTAGGGGAAGGTGTAGGAGAAGGTGTAGGAGAAGGTGTAGGGGAAGGTGTAGGGGAAGGTGTAGGGGAAGGTGTAGGGGAAGGTGTAAGAGAAGGTGTAAGAGAAGGTGTAGGGGAAGGTGTAGGGGAAGGTGTAGGGGAAGGTGTAAGAGAAGGTGTAGGGGAAGGTGTAGGGGAAGGTGTAGGGGAATGTGTAGGAGAAGGTGTAGGAGAAGGTGTAGGGGAAGGTGTGAGAGAAGGTGTAGGGGAAGGTGTAAGGGAAGGTGTAGGGGAAGGTGTAGGGGAAGGTGTAGGAGAAGGTGTAGGGGAAGGTGTAAGAGAAGGTGTAGGGGAAGGTGTAGGGGAAGGTGTAGGGGAAGGTGTAAGAGAAGGTGTAAGAGAAGGTGTAGGGGAAGGTGTAGGGGAAGGTGTAGGGGAAGGTGTAAGAGAAGGTGTAGGGGAAGGTGTAGGGGAAGGTGTAGGGGAAGGTGTAGGGGAATGTGTAGGAGAAGGTGTAGGAGAAGGTGTAGGGGAAGGTGTAAGAGAAGGTGTAGGAGAAGGTGTAGGAGAAGGTGTAAGGGAAGGTGTAAGGGAAGGTGTAGGGGAAGGTGTAGGGGAAGGTGTAGGAGAAGGTGTAGGGGAAGGTGTAAGAGAAGGTGTAGGGGAAGGTGTAGGGGAAGGTGTAGGGGAAGGTGTAAGAGAAGGTGTAAGAGATGGTGTTGGAGAAGGTGTAGGAGAAGGTGTAGGGGAAGGTGTAGGGCAGGGGTGGGGAACCTACGGTTCTGGGGCTGTATGCGGCCCCCGAAGTCATCTGGTCTGGCCCCCCGTGCAGCGGAGTCTGTGTCTTTCAACTGATCTGTCAGAACGGAGCCGATGCTTCCTGTATAGTTCCGGCTCCGTTATGGCAGTCTGAGTGAGTCACAGGCGGAGTGATATCAAATGCACTCAGCCTGTGACCAATACAGGAAACATCACCTCTTCCTCCAGTGCAGCGCCGCTACACTTCTCCTAGCCACCATTTCCCGCCAGCAGCACACACAGCAGTACCAGCCTGAGCCAGCAGTACCCACAGCAGTACCAGCCAGCAGTACCCACAACAGTATCAGCCTGAGCCAGCAGTACCCACAGCAGTACCAGCCAGCAGTACCCACAACAGTATCAGCCTGAGCCAGCAGTACCCACAGCTGTACCAGCCAGCTATACCCACCAGCAGTACCCGCCAGCAGTTCTTTTCAAAAGTTACCACCACAAAAAAGTCGACTGCGCTCCAGACTGACCGACGCAAACCTGGAAAACCTGTTGCGAGTAGCAACATCATCAATACCAGCTAACATCACACACCTCACCAAAGAGAAGCAGTTGCAGCCATCACATTAGGGGTGAGTTAATTAAATGTTTGACCAAATATAACAGGCTAATTTTTAAGTTGATAATTTTGTACGGCCCCCGAATGATTTTATAAATCCCCAAATGGCCCTTGGCAGAAAAAAGGTTCCCCACCCCTGGTGTAGGAGAAGGTGTAGGGGAAGGTGTAAGAGAAGCTGTAGGAGAAGGTGTAAGAGAAGGTGTAGGAGAAGGTGTAAGGGAAGGTGTAAGGGAAGGTGTAAGGGAAGGTGTAGGGGAAGGTGTAGGGGAAGGTGTAAGGGAAGGTGTAGGGGAAGGTGTAAGGGAAGGTGTAGGAGAAGGTGTAAGGGAAGGTGTAAGGGAAGGTGTATGGGAAGGTGTATGGGAAGGTGTAGGAGAAGGTGTAGGGGAAGGTGTAAGAGAAGGTGTAGGGGAAGGTGTAGGAGAAGGTGTAAGAGAAGGTGTATGAGAAGGTGTAAGGGAAGGTGTAAGAGAAGGTGTAAGAGAAGGTGTAGGAGAAGGAGTAGGGGAAGGTGTAAGGGAAGGTGTAGGAGAAGGTGTAAGAGAAGGTGTAAGGGAAGGTGTAAGAGAAGGTGTAAGAGAAGGTGTAGGAGAAGGTGTAAGGGAAGGTGTAGGAGAAGGTGTAAGAGAAGGTGTAAGGGAAGGTGTAAGAGAAGGTGTAAGGGAAGGTGTAGGAGAAGGTGTAAGGGAAGATGTAGGAGAAGGTGTTAGAGAAGGTGTAGGGGAAGGTGTAGGGGAAGGTGTAAGAGAAGGTGTAGGGGAAGGTGTAAGAGAAGGTGTAGGGGAAGGTGTAGGGGAAGGTGTAAGAGGAGGTGTAGGGGAAGGTGTAAGAGAAGGTGTAGGGGAAGGTGTAGGAGAAGGTGTAGGGGAAGGTGTAGGAGAAGGTGTAGGGGAAGGTGTGAGAGAAGGTGTAGGGGAAGGTGTAGGAGAAGGTGTAAGAGAAGATGTAGGGGAAGGTGTAGGAGAAGGTGTAGGGGAATGTGTAGGAGAAGGTGTAGGAGAAGGTGTAGGGGAAGGTGTGAGAGAAGGTGTAGGAGAAGGTGTAGGGGAAGGTGTAAGAGAAGGTGTAAGGGAAGGTGTAAGGGAAGGTGTAAGGGAAGGTGTAGGAGAAGGTGTAAGGGAAGGTGTAAGGGAAGGTGTAAGGGAAGGTGTAGGGGAAGGTGTAGGGGAAGGTGTAGGAGAAGGTGTAGGAGAAGGTGTAAGGGAAGGTGTAAGGGAAGGTGTAAGGGAAGGTATAGGGGAAGGTGTAGGGGAAGGTGTAGGAGAAGGTGTAGGAGAAGGTGTAAGAGAAGGTGTAGGGGAAGGTGTAGGGGAAGGTGTAGGGGAAGGTGTAAGAGAAGGTGTAGGAGAAGGTGTAAGGGAAGGTGTAGGAGAAGGTGTAGGAGAAGGTGTAGGGGAAGGTGTAAGAAGGTGTAGGAGAAGGTGTAAGGGAAGGTGTAAGGGAAGGTGTAAGGGAAGGTGTAAGGGAAGGTGTAGGGGAAGGTGTAGGGGAAGGTGTAGGAGAAGGTGTAGGAGAAGGTGTAAGAGAAGGTGTAGGGGAAGGTGTAGGGGAAGGTGTAAGAGAAGGTGTAGGGGAAGGTGTAGGGGAAGGTGTAGGGGAAGGTGTAAGAGAAGGTGTAGGAGAAGGTGTAGGGGAAGGTGTAGGGGAAGGTGTAAGAGAAGGTGTAAGAGATGGTGTTGGAGAAGGTGTAGGAGAAGGTGTAGGGGAAGGTGTAGGGCAGGGGTGGGGAACCTACGGTTCTGGGGCTGTATGCGGCCCCCGAAGTCATCTGGTCTGGCCCCCCCGTGCAGCGGAGTCTGTGTCTTTCAACTGATCTGTCAGAACGGAGCCGATGCTTCCTGTATAGTTCCGGCTCCGTTATGGCAGTCTGAGTGAGTCACAGGCGGAGTGATATCAAATGCACTCAGCCTGTGACCAATACAGGAAACATCACCTCTTCCTCCAGTGCAGCGCCGCTACACTTCTCCTAGCCACCATTTCCCGCCAGCAGCACACACAGCAGTACCAGCCTGAGCCAGCAGTACCCACAGCAGTACCAGCCAGCAGTACCCACAACAGTATCAGCCTGAGCCAGCAGTACCCACAGTAGTACCAGCCAGCAGTACCCACAACAGTATCAGCCTGAGCCAGCAGTACCCACAGCTGTACCAGCCAGCTATACCCACCAGCAGTACCCGCCAGCAGTTCTTTTCAAAAGTTACCACCACAAAAAAGTCGACTGCGCTCCAGACTGACCGACGCAAACCTGGAAAACCTGTTGCGAGTAGCAACATCATCAATACCAGCTAACATCACACACCTCACCAAAGAGAAGCAGTTGCAGCCATCACATTAGGGGTGAGTTAATTAAATGTTTGACCAAATATAACAGGCTAATTTTTAAGTTGATAATTTTGTACGGCCCCCGAATGATTTTATAAATCCCCAAATGGCCCTTGGCAGAAAAAAGGTTCCCCACCCCTGGTGTAGGAGAAGGTGTAGGGGAAGGTGTAGGGGAAGGTGTAGGGGAAGGTGTAAGAGAAGGTGTAGGAGAAGGTGTAAGGGAAGGTGTAGGAGAAGGTGTAGGAGAAGGTGTAGGGGAAGGTGTAAGAAGGTGTAGGAGAAGGTGTAAGGGAAGGTGTAAGGGAAGGTGTAAGGGAAGGTGTAAGGGAAGGTGTAGGGGAAGGTGTAGGGGAAGGTGTAGGAGAAGGTGTAGGAGAAGGTGTAAGAGAAGGTGTAGGGGAAGGTGTAGGGGAAGGTGTAAGAGAAGGTGTAGGGGAAGGTGTAGGGGAAGGTGTAGGGGAAGGTGTAAGAGAAGGTGTAGGAGAAGGTGTAGGGGAAGGTGTAGGGGAAGGTGTAAGAGAAGGTGTAAGAGATGGTGTTGGAGAAGGTGTAGGAGAAGGTGTAGGGGAAGGTGTAGGGCAGGGGTGGGGAACCTACGGTTCTGGGGCTGTATGCGGCCCCCGAAGTCATCTGGTCTGGCCCCCCCGTGCAGCGGAGTCTGTGTCTTTCAACTGATCTGTCAGAACGGAGCCGATGCTTCCTGTATAGTTCCGGCTCCGTTATGGCAGTCTGAGTGAGTCACAGGCGGAGTGATATCAAATGCACTCAGCCTGTGACCAATACAGGAAACATCACCTCTTCCTCCAGTGCAGCGCCGCTACACTTCTCCTAGCCACCATTTCCCGCCAGCAGCACACACAGCAGTACCAGCCTGAGCCAGCAGTACCCACAGCAGTACCAGCCAGCAGTACCCACAACAGTATCAGCCTGAGCCAGCAGTACCCACAGCAGTACCAGCCAGCAGTACTCACAGCACAAGCCTGAGCCAGCAGTACCCACAGCTGTACCAGCCAGCTATACCCACCAGCAGTACCCACCAGCAGTTCTTTTCAAAAGTTACCACCACAAAAAAGTCGACTGCGCTCCAGACTGACCGACGCAAACCTGGAAAACCTGTTGCGAGTAGCATCATCATCAATACCAGCTAACATCACACACCTCACCAAAGAGAAGCAGTTGCAGCCATCACATTAGGGGTGAGTTAATTAAATGTTTGACCAAATATAACAGGCTAATTTTTAAGTTGATAATTTTGTACGACCCCCGAATGATTTTATAAATCCCCAAATGGCCCTTGGCAGAAAAAAGGTTCCCCACCCCTGGTGTAGGAGAAGGTGTAGGGGAAGGTGTAAGAGAAGCTGTAGGAGAAGGTGTAGGAGAAGGTGTAAGGGAAGGTGTAAGGGAAGGTGTAAGGGAAGGTGTAGGGGAAGGTGTAGGGGAAGGTGTAAGGGAAGGTGTAGGGGAAGGTGTAAGGGAAGGTGTAGGAGAAGGTGTAAGGGAAGGTGTAAGGGAAGGTGTATGGGAAGGTGTATGGGAAGGTGTAGGAGAAGGTGTAGGGGAAGGTGTAAGAGAAGGTGTAGGGGAAGGTGTAAGGGAAGGTGTAGGAGAAGGTGTAAGGGAAGGTGTAAGGGAAGGTGTATGGGAAGGTGTAGGAGAAGGTGTAGGGGAAGGTGTAAGAGAAGGTGTAGGAGAAGGTGTAAGGGAAGGTGTAAGAGAAGGTGTAAGAGAAGGTGTAGGAGAAGGAGTAGGGGAAGGTGTAAGGGAAGGTGTAAGAGAAGGTGTAGGAGAAGGTGTAAGGGAAGGTGTAGGAGAAGGTGTAAGAGAAGGTGTAAGGGAAGGTGTAAGAGAAGGTGTAAGGGAAGGTGTAGGAGAAGGTGTAAGGGAAGATGTAGGAGAAGGTGTAAGAGAAGGTGTAAGGGAAGGTGTAGGAGAAGGTGTAAGGGAAGGTGTAAGGGAAGGTTTAAGGGAAGATGTAGGAGAAGGTGTAAGAGAAGGTGTAGGAGAAGGTGTAGGAGAAGGTGTAGGAGAAGGTGTAAGGGAAGGTGTAAGGGAAGGTGTAAGGGAAGGTGTAAGGGAAGGTGTAAGGGAAGATGTAAGAGAAGGTGTAAGGGAAGATGTAGGAGAAGGTGTAGGGGAAGGTGTAGGGGAAGGTGTAGGGGAAGGTGTAAGGGAAGGTGTAAGGGAAGGTGTAAGGGAAGGTGTAAGGGAAGGTGTAGGGGAAGGTGTAAGGGAAGGTGTAAGGGAAGGTGTAGGGGAAGGTGTAAGGGAAGGTGTAGGAGAAGGTGTAAGGGAAGGTGTAAGAGAAGGTGTAAAAGAAGGTGTAGGAGAAGGTGTAAGAGAAGGTGTAGGGGAAGGAGTAGGGGAAGGTGTAGGGGAAGGTGTAAGAGAAGGTGTAAGAGAAGGTGTAAGAGAAGGTGTAAGAGAAGGTGTAGGAGAAGGAGTAGGGGAAGGTGTAAGGGAAGGTGTAAGAGAAGGTGTAGGAGAAGGTGTAAGGGAAGGTGTAGGAGAAGGTGTAAGAGAAGGTGTAAGGGAAGGTGTAAGAGAAGGTGTAAGGGAAGGTGTAGGGGAAGATGTAGGAGAAGGTGTAAGAGAAGGTGTAAGGGAAGGTGTAGGAGAAGGTGTAGGAGAAGGTGTAAGGGAAGGTGTAAGAGAAGGTGTAGGAGAAGGTGTAGGGGAAGGTGTAGGAGAAGGTGTAAGGGAAGGTGTAAGGGAAGGTGTAAGGGAAGGTGTAGGGGAAGGTGTAAGAGAAGGTGTAAGAGAAGGTGTAGGAGAAGGAGTAGGGGAAGGTGTAAGAGAAGGTGTAGGAGAAGGTGTAGGAGAAGGTGTAGGGGAAGGTGTAGGGGAAGGTGTAGGGGAAGGTGTAGGGGAAGGTGTAAGAGAAGGTGTAAGGGAAGGTGTAGGGGAAGGTGTAGGGGAAGGTGTAAGAGAAGGTGTAGGAGAAGGAGTAGGGGAAGGTGTAAGAGAAGGTGTAGGAGAAGGTGTAGGAGAAGGTGTAGGGGAAGGTGTAGGAGAAGGTGTAAGGGAAGGTGTAAGGGAAGGTGTAAGGGAAGGTGTAAGGGAAGGTGTAGGGGAAGGTTTAGGGGAAGGTGTAAGAGAAGGTGTAAGAGAAGGTGTAGGAGAAGGAGTAGGGGAAGGTGTAAGGGAAGGTGTAGGAGAAGGTGTAGGAGAAGGAGTAGGGGAAGGTGTAAGGGAAGGTGTAAGAGAAGGTGTAGGAGAAGGTGTAAGGGAAGGTGTAGGAGAAGGTGTAAGAGAAGGTGTAAGGGAAGGTGTAAGAGAAGGTGTAAGGGAGGTGTAGGGGAAGATGTAGGAGAAGGTGTAAGAGAAGGTGTAAGGGAAGGTGTAGGAGAAGGTGTAGGAGAAGGTGTAAGGGAAGGTGTAAGAGAAGGTGTAGGAGAAGGTGTAGGGGAAGGTGTAGGGGAAGGTGTAAGGGAAGGTGTAGGGGAAGGTGTAGGGGAAGGTGTAAGAGAAGGTGTAAGAGAAGGTGTAGGAGAAGGAGTAGGGGAAGGTGTAAGAGAAGGTGTAGGAGAAGGTGTAGGAGAAGGTGTAGGGGAAGGTGTAGGGGAAGGTGTAAGGGAAGGTGTAGGAGAAGGTGTAGGGGAAGGTGTAAGAGAAGGTGTAAGAGAAGGTGTAGGAGAAGGAGTAGGGGAAGGTGTAAGAGAAGGTGTAGGAGAAGGTGTAGGGGAAGGTGTAAGAGAGGATGTAAGGGAAGGTGCAAGAGAAGGTGTAGGGGAAGGTGTAGGGGAAGGTGTAGGGGAAGGTGTAGGAGAAGGTGTAAGAGAAGGTGTAGGAGAAGGTGTAGGGGAAGGTGTAGGAGAAGGTGTAGGGGAAGGTGTAAGGGAAGGTGTAAGAGAAGATGTAGGAGAAGGTGTAGGGGAAGGTGTAGGAGAAGGTGTAATAGAAGGTGTAGGGGAAGGTGTAAGAGAAGGTGTAGGAGAAGGTGTAGGGGAAGGTGTAGGAGAAGGTGTAGGGGAAGGTGTAAGAGAAGATGTAGGAGAAGGTGTAGGGGAAGGTGTAGGAGAAGGTGTAGGGGAAGGTGTAAGGGAAGGTGTAAGAGAAGATGTAGGAGAAGGTGTAGGGGAAGGTGTAAGGGAAGGTGTAGAGGAAGGTGTAGGGGAAGGTGTAAGGGAAGGTGTAAGAGAAGATGTAGGAGAAGGTGTAGGGGAAGGTGTAGGAGAAGGTGTAGGGGAAGGTGTAAGGGAAGGTGTAAGAGAAGATGTAGGAGAAGGTGTAGGGGAAGGTGTAGGAGAAGGTGTAGGGGAAGGTGTAAGAGAAGGTGTAAGAGAAGGTGTAGGAGAAGGTGTAGGGGAAGGTGTAAGAGAAGGTGTAGGAGAAGGTGTAGGGGAAGGTGTAAGAGAAGGTGTAGGGGAAGGTGTAAGAGAAGGTGTAGGGGAAGGTGTAAGAGAAGGTGTAAGAGAAGGTGTAGGAGAAGGTGTAGGGGAAGGTGTAAGAGAAGGTGTAGGGGAAGGTGTAGGGGAAGGTGTAAGAGAAGGTGTAGGGGAAGGTGTAGGAGAAGGTGTAGGAGAAGGTGTAGGAGAAGGTGTAGGGGAAGGTGTAAGAGAGGATGTGTTAGGATTGAGTTCCCCTGCTGGTGACACTGTGTTGCCCTGGACTGAATGCTGCACTTCTATTGTCCACCAGCAGGTGTCTCCCAGAAGCAAGCAGGCTTCTATGATCACCCAAACTGTGTTCAGCTGCCAGGTGGCTATTTAAGGCTGCTCCTCCCTTTCCCAGGCGCGTCACTATTTTGAATGCCTCCTTGCTGCCTGAACCAGTTGTCTGTGATCCTTATCTATCCTGCACCCCTTGCTCCTGCTCTCTGCCTTGTGTCCAGTCATCCAGTCTAGTTTGCCCTCTTCCTTGCTCCCCTTGTCCTGTATAGTGTATATATTTGTAGATAGTTGGTTTCTTTAGTTATTGTGTCTTTGGGGTTGGGTTTTGTTTACTGGCATTTGCTTTGTTCACTGTTGCTGTGTGTGTTTGTTTTGTGGTTCACTATAATAAATTTTACTTTAAGGCTATCTATATTGTGTTGGTGTGTAGCTACATGTGTCTGGTCTCCCTAGTTGCTGCTGAACCCTGACATAATAGTGACGCCCACTACGACCAGATCAGCTACACTTTGGAGCTGGAAGCCAGTTGCTTTTGACTTCATTTTCCTTTTGTCAAGATGCTTAGAGTGCAGGTTATTAGTCGTGTGCATGCAGCAGAAGATAAAGATTTTTGTCGTTCATTGTTGCAGGCTTTGAGTCTCACTGAGGAGGAACTGTTGGAAAACATTCTGACAGCGAATGCCTTAGCTGTTGAGGGCAGATTCTCCCTTAGACAAGTTCAGCCTTTAATTCAGTTCTGTTCTGAACTAGTATTTCGGTCGAGCTCTCAGGGCCAGGATGTTTTCACTCCTCCATTTACTATGTTCCAGGCTGGATTTTTGGGATGGTTGCTGAAATATTGTGCAGGTTCTTTCTTCCAGCAGTATTCAGCCTATTCACACCAGGTGTTGTTGGATTGCATTGCTGCTGTTCAGTCTTTAATGGAGCAAAGGCAACTAGGGAAAGACAAACTGACTTTAGTTCACCCTCTGCTACAAGCTTGGTCAGAGATCCTATCCCCTGTTCTAGAGGAGCCACATAAAGTTATATCTACTGAAATAAATCAAGAATCTATTCCTCTGTTACCCTTCGCAACCACAGCTGCTACTGAGTGTTCTTTACCACCTGTAGATCAGTACCCTGCCACCAGTAACCGGTCTTCCTCAGTATGTAATCCATTGGAGGCTCCCCCTGCAATACTGTTACCCATAGCAACATCTCAGGCCTCTTCCTGTACTTCTGCTGCTCTTCACTCTATTCTTCCCAGTACTGTTACTACATTTCCATCAGCAGTACACTCTGGTCAGCACAATGCAAATGCTCACAGGACTCCAGTATGTAAGCCTAAAGATGAACAGAACTTTTTTCCTGCTCTTACAACTCTGCCACCCTCCATGCTGCTGACTACTGATGAGATCCAGCCATCCTCCATGCTGTTGACTGCTGATGAGATCCAGCCGTCCTCCATGCTGCCACCTGCTGATGAGATCCAGTCCTCCTCCATGCTGCCACCTGCTGATGAGATCCAGTCCTCCTCCATGCTGCCGCCTGCTAATGGGATCCAGACCTCCTCCATGCTGCCGCCTGCTGATGGGATCCAGACCTCCTCCATGCTGCCGCCTGCTGATGGGATCCAGACCTCCTCCATGCTGCCGCCTGCTGATGGGATCCAGACCTCCTCCATGCTGCCGCCTGCTGATGGGATCCAGACCTCCTCCATGCTGCCGCCTGCTGATGGGATCCAGTCCTCCTCCATGCTGCCGCCTGCTGATGGGATCCAGTCCTCCTCCATGCTGCCGCCTGCTGATGGGATCCAGTCCTCCTCCATGCTGCCGCCTGCTGACGGGATCCAGTCCTCCTCCATGCTGCCGCCTGCTGACGGGATCCAGTCCTCCTCCATGCTGCCGCCTGCTGACGGGATCCAGTCCTCCTCCATGCTGCCGCCTGCTGACGGGATCCAGTCCTCCTCCATGCTGCCGCCTGCTGACGGGATCCAGTCCTCCTCCATGCTGCCGCCTGCTGACGGGATCCAGTCCTCCTCCATGCTGCTGCCTGCCGATAGGGACCTGCCGTTTGTTGCCAAACCTGCCACGGGTGACTTGCCGGCCGCTGTCCCGCCGGACTCTGCGGATACCGGGGCCGCTGTCCCGCCGGACTCTGCTGATACCGGGGCCGCTGTCCCGCCGGACTCTGCTGATACCGGGGCCGCTGTCCCGCCGGACTCTGCTGATACCGGGGCCGCTGCCCAGCCGGACTCTGTCAATTCACCCCTTGCTGTTAAACTGGACTCTGTTGACCGGGTTAAGCTCCCACTTGCTAATATGTCTAAAGCTCCTGAACTTCCAGCGTTATGTGGCCCAAATGGGTTTTCTGTGTGGGTTAAGATCCCTACTGTTGCTCGTTCTGTGTTCTTTTCGCAGCCAGCTGATCCTGTTATGCTAAGGCCAGGATGTCCAGATATCCACTCTGAACATGAGAACTGCATCTGCTGTTACGGCCCCAGTAGTAGAGGTCCTATGGGAAAAGGCAGTGTTCCATATGAACTTTGTCCTGACCCAGGGGTCATCTCTGCAATCCCTGGTGCATCTGGGGACCCGAGTGGGGTAACCTATGCCCTGGGTAGACCTGAGTGGCAGGTAAAATACAGAGCAGTCTCTAACAGTGTGAGAAGAGGTCCAGTTGTGATGGGACACCCTTGTGTCAGGGTACCTGCATGGACCAGGGACTTGGGCATTAAGCATTCGGGTAGCTTTCAGTGTCTCAACATTGGGACACAGGCTGCTTATAAGAATGATAAGCCTTCGGTGTTGCGACTTCTTAGGGATCTGACCAGCAGGAAACCTAGCCAGTTTTGGGACCCCGGCAGTGTGGTTCTCAGCCAGCCTTCAGACCTTGGCAGTGGGGTACCCAGTCAGCTTGCAGACCCCAGTGGTGGAGCCTTATGGAGCGTCCGGAGGCCGCTCCTTAAGGGTGGGAATATGTTAGGATTGAGTTCCCCTGCTGGTGACACTGTGTTGCCCTGGACTGAATGCTGCATTTCCATTGTCCACCAGCAGGTGTCTCCCAGAAGCAAGCAGGCTTCTATGATCACCCAAACTGTGTTCAGCTGCCAGGTGGCTATTTAAGGCTGCTCCTCCCTTTCCCAGGCGCGTCACTATTTTGAATGCCTCCTTGCTGCCTGAACCAGTTGTCTGTGATCCTGATCCATACCTTGATCTATCCTGTACCCCTTGCTCCTGCTCTCTGCCTTGTATCCAGTCATCCAGTCTAGTTTGCCCTCTTCCTTGCTCCCCTTGTCCTGTATAGTGTATATATTTGTAGATAGTTGGTTCTTTAGTTATTGTGTCTTTGGGGTTGGTTTTTGTTTACTGGTATTTGCTTTGTTCACTGTTGCTGTGTGTGTTTGTTTTGTGGTTCACTATAATAAATTTTACTTTAAGGCTATCTATATTGTTTTGGTGTGTAGCTACATGTGTCTGGTCTCCCTAGTTGCTGCTGAACCCTTACAGGATGTAAGGGAAGGTGCAAGAGAAGGGGTAGGGGAAGGTGTAGGGGAAGGTGTAGGGGAAGGTGTAGGGGAAGGTGTAGGGGAAGGTGTAGGGGAAGGTGTAGGGAACCTACGGTTCGGGGGCCGTATGCGGCCCCCGAAGTCATCTGGTCTGGCCCCCCCCGTGCAGCGGAGTCTGTGTCTTTCAACTGATCTGTCAGAAGGGAGCCGATACTTCCTGTATAGTTCCGGCTCCGTTATGGCAGTCTGAGTGAGTCACAGGCGGAGTGATATCAAATGCACTCAGCCTGTGACCAATACAGGAAACATCACCTCTTCCTCCAGTGCAGCGCCGCTACACTTCTCCTAGCCAGCATTTCCCGCCAGCAGCACACACAGCAGTACCAGCCTGGGCCAACAGTACCCACAGCAGTACCAGCCAGCAGTACCCACAACAGTACTCACAGCACAAGCCTGAGCCAGCAGTACTCACAGCACAAGCCTGAGCCAGCAGTACTCACAGCACAAGCCTGAGCCAGCAGTACCCACAGCTGTACCAGCCAGCTATACCCACCAGCAGTACCCGCCAGCAGTTCTTTTCAAAAGTTACCACCACAAAAAAGTCGACTGCGCTCCAGACTGACCGACGCAAACCTGGAAAACCTGTTGCGAGTATCAACATCATCAATACCAGCTAACATCACACACCTCACCAAAGAGAAGCAGTTGCAGCCATCACATTAGGGGTGAGTTAATTAAATGTTTGACCAAATATAACAGGCTAATTTTTAAGGTGATAATTTTGTACGGCCCCCGAATGATTTTATAAATCCCCAAATGGCCCTTGGCAGAAAAAAGGTTCCCCACCCCTGGTGTAGGAGAAGGTGTAAGGGAAGGTGTAAGAGAAGGTGTAAGAGAAGGTGTAGGAGAAGGTGTAAGGGAAGGTGTAGGGGAAGGTGTAGGGGAAGGTCTAAGGGAAGGTGTAGGAGAAGGTGTAGGGGAAGGTGTAAGAGAAGGTGTAAGGGAAGGTGTAAGGGAAGGTGTAGGGGAAGGTGTAGGGGAAGGTGTAGGAGAAGGTGTAGGAGAAGGTGTAAGAGAAGGAGTAGAAGGTGTAGGAGAAGGTGTAAGGGAAGGTGTAGGAGAAGGTGTAGGGGAAGGTGTAGGAGAAGGTGTAGGAGAAGGTGTAATAGAAGGTGTAAGAGAAGGTGTAGGAGAAGGTGCAAGAGAAGGTGTAGGGGAAGGTGTAGGGGAAGGTGTAGGAGAAGGTGTAGGGGAAGGTGTAGGGGAAGGTGTAATAGAAGGTGTAGGGGAAGGTGTAAGAGAGGGTGTAAGGGAAGGTGTAGGGGAAGGTGTAGGGGAAGGTGTAGGGGAAGGTGTAGGGGAAGGTGTAAGGGAAGGTGTAAGAGAAGGTGTAGGAGAAGGTGTAGGAGAAGGTGTAGGGGAAGATGTAGGAGAAGGTGTAGCGGAAGGTGTGAGAGAAGGTGTAGGAGAAGGTGTAAGGGAAGGTGTAGGAGAAGGTGTAGGAGAAAGTGTAAGGGAAGGTGTAAGGGAAGGTGTAAGAGAAGGTGTAGGAGAAGGTGTAGGGAAAGGGGTAGGAGAAGGTGTAGGGGAAGGTGTAGGAGAAGGTGTAAGGGAAGGTGTAGGGGAAGGTGTAGGAGAAGGTGTAAGGGAAGGTGTAAGGGAAGGTGTAGGGGAAGGTGTAAGGGAAGGTGTAGGGGAAGGTGTAGGAGAAGGTGTAAGGGAAGGTGTAGAGGAAGGTGTAGGAGAAGGTTTAAGGGAAGGTGTAAGGGAAGGTGTAGGAGAAGGTGTAGGGGAAGGTGTAAGAGAAGGTGTAGGGGAAGGTGTAAGGGAAGGTGTAGGAGAAGGTGTAAGGGAAGGTGTAGGAGAAGGTTTAAGGGAAGGTGTAGGGGAAGGTGTAAGAGAAGGTGTAGGGGAAGGTGTAGAGAAGGTGTAGGGGAAGGTGTAGGGGAAGGTGTAAGGGAAGGTGAAGGGGAAGGTGTAGGAGAAGGTGTAGGGGAAGGTGTAGGGGAAGGTGTAAGGGAAGGTGTAAGGGAAGGTGTAGGGGAAGGTGTAGGGGAAGGTGTAGGAGAAGGTGTAGGGGAAGGTGTAAGGGAAGGTGTAGAGGAAGGTGTAGGAGAAGGTTTAAGGGAAGGTGTAGGGGAAGGTGTAAGAGAAGGTGTAGGGGAAGGTGTAGGGGAAGGTGAAGGTGTAGGGGAAGGTGTAGGGGAAGGTGTAGGGGAAGGTGTAAGAGAAGGTGTAAGGGAAGGTGTAAGGGAAGGTGTAGGGGAAGGTGTAGGAGAAGGTGTAGGAGAAGGTGTGGGGGAAGGTGTGAGGGAAGGTATAGGAGAAGGTGTAGGGGAAGGTGTAGGAGAAGGTGTAAGAGAAGGTGTAGGGGAAGGTGTAAGGGAAGGTGTAGGGGAAGGTGTAGGAGAAGGTGTAAGAGAAGGCGTAGGAGAAGGTGTAAGAGAAGGTGTAGGAGAAGGTGTAGGGCAAGGTGTAGGGCAAGGTGTAAGGAAAGGTGTAAGGGAAGGTGTAGGGGAAGGTGTAGGGGAAGGTGTAGGGGAAGGTGTAGGAGAAGGTGTAGGAGAAGGTGTAGGAGAAGGTGTAAGAGATGGTGTAAGAGATGGTGTAAGAGATGGTGTAAGGAAAGTTGTAAGGGAAGGTGTAAGGGAAGGTGTAGGGGAAGGTGTAAGAGAAGGTGTAGGGGAAGGTGTAGGAGAAGGTGTAGGAGAAGGTGTAGGGGAAGGTGTAATGGAAGGTGTAAGGGAAGGTGTAGGGGAAGGTGTAGGGGAAGGTGTAAGAGAAGGTGTAAGGGAAGGTGTAAGGGAAGGTGTAGGAGAAGGTGTAGGGGAAGGTGTAGGGGAAGGTGTAGGGGAAGGTGTAGGGGAAGGTGTAGGGGAAGGTGTAGGGGAAGGTGTAGGGGAAGGTGTAAGAGAAGGTGTAGGGGAAGGTGTAGGGGAAGGTGTAGGGGAAGGTGTAAGGGAAGGTGTCGGTGAAGGTGTAGGAGAAGGTGTAGGGGAAGGTGTAAGGGAAGGTGTAAGGGAAGGTGTAAGGGAAGGTGTAGGGGAAGGTGTAGGGGAAGGTGTAGGGGAAGGTGTAGGAGAAGGTCTAGGAGAAGGTGTAGGGGAAGGTCTAGGAGAAGGTGTAGGGGAAGGTGTAGGGGAAGGTGTAAGAGAAGGTGTAAGGGAAGGTGTAGGGGAAGGTGTAAGGGAAGGTGTAGGGGAAGGTGTAAGGGAAGGTGTAGGGGAAGGTGTAAGAGAAGATGTAGGGGAAGGTGTAGGGGAAGGTGTAGAGGAAGGTATAAGAGGTGTAGGGGAAGGTGTAGGGAAAGGTGTAGGGGAAGGTGTAAGAGAAAGTGTAGGAGAAGGTGTAAGAGAAGGTGTAGGGGAAGGTGTAGGGGAAGGTGTAGAGGAAGGTATAAGAGAAGGTGTAAGAGAAAGTGTAGGAAAAGGTATAAGAGAAGATGTAGGAGAAGGTGTAGGGGAAGATGTAGGAGAAGGTGTAGGGGAAGGTGTAGAGGAAGGTATAAGAGAAGGTGTAACGGAAGGTGTAGGGGAAGGTGTAAGGGAAGGTGTAGGGAAAGGTGTAGGGGAAGGTGTAGGGAAAGGTGTAAGAGAAAGTGTAGAAGAAGGTGTAAGAGAAGGTGTAAGGGAAGGTGTAAGGGAAGGTGTAGGAGAAGGTGTAGGGGAAGGTGTAGGAGAAGGTGTAGGAGAAGGTGTAGGAGAAGGTGTAGGAGAAGGTGTAGGGGAAGGTGTAAGAGAAGGTGTAGGGGAAGGTGTAAGAGAAAGTGTAGGAGAAGGTGTAAGGGAAGGTGTAAGGGAAGGTGTAGGGGAAGGTGTAAGAGAAGGTGTAGGGCAAGGTGTAGGGGAAGGTGTAAGGAAAGGTGTAGGGGAAGGTGTAAGAGAAAGTGTAGGAGAAGGTGTAAGGGAAGGTGTAGGGGAAGGTGTAGGAGAAGGTGTAAGGGAAGGTGTAGGGGAAGGTGTAAGGGAAGGTGTAGGGGAAGGTGTAAGGGAAGGTGTAGGGGAAGGTGTAGGAGAAGGTGTAAGAGAAGGTGTAGGGGAAGGTGTAGGGGAAGGTGTAGGGGAAGGTGTAAGGGAAGGTGTAGGAGAAGGTGTAGGGGAAGGTGTAAGGGAAGGTGTAGGGGAAGGTGTAAGAGAAGGTGTAAGGGAAGGTGTTGGTTGAAGGTGTAAGAGAAGGTGTACGAGAAGGTGTAAGGGAAGGTGTAGGAGAAGGTGTAGGGGAATTCGTAAGGGAAGGTGTAGGAGAAAGTGTAGGAGAAGGTGTAAGACACGGTGTAGGAGAAGGTGTAGGGGAAGGTGTAAGAGAAGGTGTAGGGGAAGGTGTAGAGGAAGGTGTAGGGGAAGGTGTAGATGAAGGTGTAGATGAAGGTGTAGGGGAAGGTGTAAGAGAAGGTGTAAGGGAAGGTGTAGGAGAAGGTGTAAGAGAAGGTGTAAAAGAAGGTGTAAGAGAAGGTGTAAGGGAAGGTGTAAGAGAAGGTGTAGGAGAAAGTGTAAGAGAAGGTGTAGGAGAAGGTGTAAGGGAAGGTGTAGGAGAAGGTGTAGGGGAAAGTGTAGGGGAAGGTGTAGGAGAAGGTGTAGGAGAAGGTGTAGGGGAAGGTGTGAGAGAAGGTGTAGGAGAAGGTGTAAGAGAAGGTGTAGGGGAATGTGTAGGAGAAGGTGTAAGAGAAGGTGTAGGGGAAGATGTAAGAGAAGGTGTAAGGGAAGGTGTAGGGGAAGGTGTAAGGGAAGGTGTAAGGGAAGGTGTAGGAGAAGGTGTAGGAGAAGGTGTAGGAGAAGGTGTAGGAGAAGATGTAAGGGAAGGTGTAAGGGAAGGTGTAGGAGAAGGTGTAGGGGAAGGTGTAGGGGAAGGTGTAGGAGAAGGTGTAAGGGAAGGTGTAGGGGAAGGTGTAGGGAAGGTGTAGGGGAAGGTGTAAGGGAAGGTGTAAGTGAAGGTGTAGGGGAAGGTGTAAGAGAAGGTGTAGGGAAGGTGTAGGGGAAGGTGTAGGAGAAGGTGTAAGAGAAGGTGTAAGGGAAGGTGTAGGAGAAGGTGTAGGGGAAGGTGTAGGGGAAGGTGTAAGAGAAGGTGTAAGGGAAGGTGTAGGGGAAGGTGTAGGAGAAGGTGTAGGAGAAGGTGTAAGAGAAGGTGTAGGGGAAGGTGTAAGAGAAGGTGTAAGAGAAGGTGTAAGGGAAGGTGTAGGGGAAGGTGTAGGAGAAGGGTGTAAGAGAAGGTGTAAGAGAAGATGTAGGAGAAGGTGTAGGGGAAAGTGTAGGGGAAGGTGTAGAGGAAGGTATAAGAGAAGGTGTAGGGGAAGGTGTAGGGGAAGGTGTAGGAGAAGGTGTAGGAGAAGGTGTAAGGGAAGGTGTAGGGGAAGGTGTAGGGGAAGGTGTAAGGGAAGGTGTAGGGGAAGGTGTAGGGAAGGTGTAGGGGAAGGTGTAAGAGAAGGTGTAGGGGAAGGTGGTAGGGGAAGGTGTAGAGGAAGGTGTAGAGGAAGGTGTAGAGGAAGGTATAAGAGAAGGTGTAGGAGAAGGTGTAAGAGAAGATGTAGGAGAAGGTGTAGGGGAAGGTGTAGGGGAAGGTGTAGAGGAAGGTATAAGAGAAGGTGTAACGGAAGGTGTATGGGAAGGTGTATGGGAAGGTGTAGGGGAAGGTGTAAGAGAAAGTGTAGGAGAAGGTGTAGGAGAAGGTGTAAGGGAAGGTGTAAGGGAAGGTGTAAGGTAAGGTGTAAGGTAAGGTGTAAGGGAAGGTGTAGGGGAAGGTGTAGGGGAAGGTGTAGGGGAAGGTGTAGGGGAAGGTGTAGGGGAAGGTGTAGGGGAAGGTGTAAGGGAAGGTGTAGGGGAAGGTGTAGGGAAAGGTGTAGGGGAAGGTGTAGAAAGTGTAGGAGAAGGTGTAAGAGAAGATGTAGGAGAAGGTGTAGGGGAAGGTGTAGAGGAAGGTATAAGAGAAGGTGTAACGGAAGGTGTATGGGAAGGTGTATGGGAAGGTGTAGGGGAAGGTGTGAGAGAAGGTGTAGGAGAAGGTGTAGAAGGTGTAAGAGAAGGTGTAGGGGAATGTGTAAGAGAAGGTGTAGGGGAAGATGTAAGAGAAGGTGTAAGGGAAGGTGTAAGAGAAGGTAAAAGAGAAGGTGTAGGAGAATGTGTAGGAGAAGGTGTAGGAGAAGTTGTAGGAGAATGTGTAGGAGAATGTGTAGGAGAAGGTGTAAGAGAAGGTGTAAGGGAAGGTGTAGGAGAAGATGTAAGGGAAGGTGTAAGAGAAGGTGTAGGGGAAGGTGTAGGGGAAGGTGTAGGGGAAGGTGTAAGGGAAGGTGTAGGGAAGGTGTAAGAGAAGGTGTAGGGGAAGGTGTAGGAGAAGGTGTAAGGGAAGGTGTAGGGGAAGGTGTAAGAGAAGGAGTAGGAGAAGGTGTAGGAGAAGGTGTAGGAGAAGGTGTAGGAGAAGGTGTAGGAGAAGGTGTAAGGGAAGGTGTAGGGGAAGGTGTAGGGAAGGTGTAGGGGAAGGTGTAGGGGAAGGTGTAGGGGAAGATGTAGGAGAAGGTGTAGGAGAAGGTGTAAGAGAAGGTGTAGGGGAAGGTGTAAGGGAAGGTGTAGGGGAAGGTGTAGGGGAAGGTGTAGGGGAAGGTGTAAGAGAAGGTGTAAGGGAAGGTGTAGGAGAAGGTGTAAGGGAAGGTGTAGGGGAAGGTGTAAGAGAAGGAGTAGGAGAAGGTGTAGGAGAAGGTGTAAGGGAAGGTGTAGGGGAAGGTGTAGGGAAGGTGTAGGGGAAGGTGTAGGGGAAGGTGTAAGGGAAGGTGTAGGAGAAGGTGTAAGGGAAGGTGTAGGGAAGGTGTAGGGGAAGGTGTAGGGGAAGGTGTAAGAGAAGGTGTAAGGGAAGGTGTAGGAGAAGGTGTAAGGGAAGGTGTAAGGGAAGGTGTAGGGGAAGATGTAGGAGAAGGTGTAGGAGAAGGTGTAGGAGAAGGTGTAAGGGAAGGTGTAGGGGAAGGTGTAGGGAAGGTGTAGGGGAAGGTGTAGGGGAAGGTGTAGGGAAGGTGTAAGAGAAGGTGTAAGGGAAGGTGTAGGAGAAGGTGTAAGGGAAGGTGTAGGGGAAGGTGTAAGAGAAGGAGTAGGAGAAGGTGTAGGAGAAGGTGTAGGAGAAGGTGTAAGGGAAGGTGTAGGGGAAGGTAGGGAAGGTGTAGGGGAAGGTGTAGGGGAAGGTGTAAGGGAAGGTGTAGGAGAAGGTGTAGGAGAAGGTGTAGGAGAAAGTGTAAGAGAAGGTGTAGGAGAAAGTGTAAGAGAAGGTGTAGGAGAAGGTGTAGAAGGTGTAAGAGAAGGTGTAGGGGAATGTGTAGGAGAAGGTGTAAGAGAAGGTGTAGGGGAAGATGTAAGAGAGGTGTAAGGGAAGGTGTAGGAGAAGGTGTAAGGGAAGGTTGTAGGGGAAGGTGTAAGAGAAGGTAAAAGAGAAGGTGTAGGAGAAGGTGTAGGAGAAGGTGTAGGAGAAGTTGTAGGAGAAGGTGTAAGGGAAGGTGTAAGAGAAGGTAAAAGAGAAGGTGTAGGAGAAGGTGTAGGAGAAGTTGTAGGAGAAGGTGTAAGGGAAGGTGTAAGGGAAGGTGTAGGAGAAGATGTAAGGGAAGGTGTAGGGGAAGGTGTAGGGGAAGGTGTAAGGAAGGTGTAGGGGAAGGTGTAAGGGAAGGTGTAAGAGAAGGTGTAGGGGAAGGTGTAGGGGAAGGTGTAGGAGAAGGTGTAGGGGAAGGTGTAAGAGAAGGTGTAAGGGAAGGTGTAGTGGAAGGTGTAGGGGAAGGTGTAGGGGAAGGTGTAAGAGAAGGTGTAGGAGAAGGTGTAGGAGAAGGTGTAGGAGAAGGTGTAAGGGAAGGTGTAGGGGAAGGTGTAGGGGAAGGTGTAAGGGAAGGTGTAGAAGGTGTAGGAGAAGGTGTAGGAGAAGGTGTAAGGGAAGGTGTAGGGGAAGGTGTAGGGGAAGGTGTAGGGGAAGGTGTAGGGAAGGTGAAAGAGAAGGTGTAGGAGAAGGTGTAGGGGAAGGTGTAAGAGAAGGTGTAGGGGAAGGTTGTAAGAGAAGGTGTAGGGGAAGGTGTATGGGAAGGTGTAGGGGAAGGTGTAAGAGAAGGTGTAGGGGAAGGTGTAGGGGAAGGTGTAGGAGAAGGTGTAGGGGAAGGTGTAAGAGAAGGTGTAAGGGAAGGTGTAGTAGAAGGTGTAGGGGAAGGTGTAAGAGAAGGAGTAGGAGAAGGTGTAGGAGAAGGTGTAAGGGAAGGTGTAGGGGAAGGTGTAGGGAAGGTGTAAGGGAAGGTGTAGGAGAAGGTGTAGGAGAAGGTGTAGGAGAAGGTGTAAGGGAAGGTGTAGGGGAAGGTGTGGGGAAGGTGTAGGGGAAGGTGTAGGGGAAGGTGTAAGAGAAGGTGTAGGAGAAGGTGTAAGAGAAGGTGTAAGGGAAGGTGTAAGAGAAGGTGTAAGGGAAGGTGTAAGGGAAGGTGTAAGGGAAGGTGTAAGGGAAGGTGTAGGAGAAGGTGTAGGGGAAGGTGTAAGGGAAGGTGAAGAGAAGGTGTAGGAGAAGGTGTAGGGGAAGGTGTAAGAGAAGGTGTAGGGGAAGGTGTAAGAGAAGGTGTAAGAGAAGGTGTAGGGGAAGGTGTAGGGAAGGTGTAGAGAAGATGTATGGGAAGGTGTAGGGGAAGGTGTAGGGGAAGGTGTAAGAGAAGGTGTAGGGGAAGGTGTAGGGGAAGGTGTAAGGGAAGGTGAAAGAGAAGGTGTAGGAGAAGGTGTAGGGGAAGGTGTAGGGGAAGGTGTAAGAGAAGGTGTAGGGGAAGGTGTATGGGAAGGTGTATGGGAAGGTGTAGGGGAAGGTGTAAGAGAAGGTGTAGGGGAAGGTGTAAGAGAAGGTGTAAGAGAAGGTGTAGGGAAGGTGTAAGAGAAGGTGTAGGGGAAGGTGTAAGAGAAGGAGAAGGTGTAGGAGAAGGTGTAGGGGAAGGTGTATGGGAAGGTGTATGGGAAGGTGTAAGGGAAGGTGTAAGGAAGGTGTAGGAGAAGGTGTAGGGGAAGGTGTAAGGGAAGGTGTAGAGGAAGGTGTAGGAGAAGGTGTAGGGGAAGGTGTAAGAGAAGGTGTAAGAGAAGGTGTAGGGGAAGGTGTAGGGGAAGGTGTAAGAGAAGGTGTAGGGGAAGGTGTAGGGGAAGGTGTAGGAGAAGGTGTAGGAGAAGGTGTAGGGGAAGGTGTAAGGGAAGGTGTAGGGGAAGGTGTAGGGGAAGGTGTAAGAGAAGGTGTAGGAGAAGGTGTAGGGAAGGTGTAGGAGAAGGTGTAGGGGAAGGTTAAGGAAGGTGTAAAGAAGGTGTAGGAGAAGGTGTAGGGGAAGGTGTGAGAGAAGGTGTAGGAGAAGGTGTAGAAGGTGTAAGAGAAGGTGTAGGGGATGTGTAGGAGAAGGTGTAGGAGAAGGTGTAAGAGAAGGTGTAAGGGAAGGTGTAGGAGAAGATGTAAGGGAAGGTGTAAGGGAAGGTGTAGGAGAAGGTGTAGGGGAAGGTGTAGGAGAAGGTGTAAGGGAAGGTGTAGGGGAAGGTGTAAGAGAAGGTGTAGGGGAAGGTGTAGGGAAGGTGTAGGAGAAGGTGTAGGGGAAGGTGTAAGAGAAGGTGTAAGGGAAGGTGTAGGAGAAGGTGTAGGGGAAGGTGTAGGGAAGGTGTAAGAGAAGGAGTAGGAGAAGGTGTAGGAGAAGGTGTAGGAGAAGGTGTAAGGGAAGGTGTAGGGGAAGGTGTAGGGAAGGTGTAGGGGAAGGTGTAGGGGAAGGTGTAAGGGAAGGTGTAGGAGAAGGTGTAGGAGAAGGTGTAGGAGAAGGTGTAGGAGAAGTGTAGAGAAGGTGTAGGAGAAAGTGTAAGAGAAGGTGTAGGAGAGGTGTAAGAGAAGGTGTAGGAGAAGGTGTAGGGGAAGGTGTAGGAGAAGGTGTAGGAGAAGGTGTAAAAGAAGGTGTAGGAGAAGGTGTAAAAGAAGGTGTAGGAGAAGGTGTAGGGGAAGGTGTGAGAGAAGGTGTAGGAGAAGGTGTAGAAGGTGTAAGAGAAGTGTAGGGGAAGGTGTAGGGGAAGTGTAAGAGAAGGTGTAAGAGAAGGTGTAAGAGAAGGTGTAAGGGAAGGTGTAGGAGAAGGTGTAAGAGAAGGTGTAAGAGAAGGTGTAAGAGAAGGTGTAAGAGAAGGTGTAAAAGAAGGTGTAAGAGAAGGTGTAAGGGAAGGTGTAAGAGAAGGTGTAGGAGAAAGTGTAGAGAAGGTGTAGGAGAAGGTGTAGAGAGAAGGTGTAGGAGAAGGTGTAGGAGAAGGTGTAGGGGAAGGTTAAGGGAAGGTGTAAAAGAAGGTGTAGGGGAAGGTGTGAGAGAAGGTGTAGGAGAAGGTGTAGAAGGTGTAAGAGAAGGTGTAGGGGAATGTGTAGGAGAAGGTGTAAGAGAAGGTGTAGGGGAAGATGTAAGAGAAGGTGTAGGAGAAGGTGTAAGAGAAGGTGTAAGGGAAGGTGTAAGAGAAGGTAAAAGAGAAGGTGTAGGAGAATGTGTAGGAGAAGGTGTAGGAGAAGTTGTAGGAGAAGGTGTAAGAGAAGGTGTAAGGGAAGGTGTAGGAGAAGGTGTAGGGGAAGGTGTAGGAGAAGGTGTAAGGGAAGGTGTAGGGAAGGTGTAAGGGAAGGTGTAGGGGAAGGTGTAAGAGAAGGTGTAGGGGAAGGTGTAGGGAAGGTGTAGGAGAAGGTGTAGGGGAAGGTGTAAGAGAAGGTGTAAGGGAAGGTGTAGGAGAAGGTGTAGGGGAAGGTGTAGGGAAGGTGTAAGAGAAGGAGTAGGAGAAGGTGTAGGAGAAGGTGTAGGAGAAGGTGTAAGGGAAGGTGTAAGGGAAGGTGAGGGGAAGGTGTAGGGGAAGGTGTAAGGGAAGGTGTAGGAGAAGGTGTAGGAGAAAGTGTAAGAGAAGGTGTAGGAGAAAGTGTAAGAGAAGGTGTAGGAGAAGGTGTAAGAGAAGGTGTAGGAGAA
>NW_028119819.1:37785-72785 GCF_965119305.1 Pelophylax lessonae
GGTGTAGGGGAAGATGTAGGGGAAGGTGTAAGGGAAGGTGTAGGAGAAGGTGTAGAAGGTGTAAGAGAAGTTGTAAGAGAAGGTGTAAGGGAAGGTGTAAGGGAAGGTGTAAGGGAAGGTGTAAGAGAAGGTGTAGGGGAAGGTGTAAGAGAAGGTGTAGGGGAAGGTGTAGGAGAATGTGTAGGGGAAGGTGTAGGAGAAGATGTAAGGGGAGGTGTAAGGGAAGGTGTAGGGGAAGGTGTAAGAGAAGGTGTAAGAGAAGGTGTAAGGGAATTTGTAGGAGAAGGTGTAGGGGAAGGTGTAAGAGAAGGTGTAAGAGAAGGTGTAAGGGAAGGTGTAAGAGAAGGTGTAAGAAAAGGTGTAAGGGAAGGTGTAGGAGAAGGTGTAGGGTGGTGTATAAGTCCTATAAGTGCAGTCCAAGCTGGTGCGGTGGCGAGTCCTATAAGTGTAGTCCATGCTGGTGTGGTGGCGAGTCCTATAAGTGTAGTCCATGCTGGTGTGGTGGCGAGTCCCATAAGTGTAGTCCATGCTGGTGTGGTGGCGAGTCCTATAAGTGCAGTCCATGCTGGTGTGGTGGCGAGTCCCTATAAGTGTAGTCCATGCTGGTGTGGTGGCGAGTCCCATAAGTGTAGTCCATGCCTGGTGTAGTGGCGAGTCCTATATGTGTAGTCCATGCTGGTGTGGTGGCGAGTCCTATAAGTGTAGTCAAACCTGGTGCGGTGGTGAGTCCTATAAGTGTAGTTAATGCTGGTGTGGTGGCGAGTCCTATAAGTGTAGTCCATGCTGGTGTGGTGGCGAGTCCTATAAGTGTAGTCCATGCTGGTGTGATGACGAGTCCTATAAGTGCAGTCCATGCTGGTGTGGTGGCGAGTCCTATAAGTGTAGTCCAAGCTGGTGCGGTGGCGAGTCCTATAAGTGCAGTCCAGGCTGGTGTGATGGCGAGTCCTATAAGTGTAGTCAAAGCTGGTGTGGTGGCGAGTCCTATAAGTGTAGTCAAAGCTGGTGTAATGGCTAGTCCTATAAGTGCAGTCCATGCTGGTGTGATGGTGAGTCCTATAAGTGTAGTTCAAGCTGGTGTGGTGGCGAGTCCCATAAGTGCAGTCCATGCTGGTGTGGTGGCGATTCCCATAAGTGTAGTCCAAGCTGGTGTGGTGGTGAGTCCTATAAGTGTAGTTCAAGCTGGTGTGGTGGCGAGTCCCATAGGTGTAGGGGAAGGTGTAAGGGAAGGTGTAAGGGAAGGTGTAAGGGAAGGTGTAAGGGAAGGTGTAAGGGAAGGTGTAAGGGAAGGTGTAGGAGAAGGTGTAAGGGAAGGTGTAAGAGAAGGTGTAAGGGAAGGTGTAAGGGAAGGTGTAGGAGAAGGTGTAAGGGAAGGTGTAAGAGAAGGTGTAAAGGGAAGGTGTAAGAGAAGGTGTAAGGGAAGGTGTAAGGGAAGGTGTAAGAGAAGGTGTAAGGGAAGGTGTAGGAGAAGGTGTAAGGGAAGGTGTAAGAGAAGGTGTAGGGGAAGGTGTAGGAGAAGGTGTAGGAGAAGGTGCAAGGGAAGGTGTAGGAGAAGGTAAGGAAGGTGTAAGAGAAGGTGTAAGGGAAGGTGTAAGAGAAGGTGTAAGGGAAGGTGTAAGGGAAGGTGTAAGAGAAGGTGTAAGGGAAGGTGTAAGGGAAGGTGTAAGAGAAGGTGTAAGGGAAGGTGTAGGAGAAGGTGTAAGGGAAGGTGTAAGAGAAGGTGTAAGGAAGGTGTAAGAGAAGGTGTAAGGGAAGGTGTAAGGGAAGGTGTAAGAGAAGGTGTAAGGGAAGGTGTAGGAGATGGTGAAAGGGAAGGTGTAAGAGAAGGTGTAGGGGAAGGTGTAGGAGAAGGTGTAGGAGAAGGTGTAAGGGAAGGTGTAGGAGAAGGTGTAAGGGAAGGTGTAGGAGAAGGTGTAAGGGAAGGTGTAAGAGAAGGTGTAAGGGAAGGTGTAAGAGAAGGTGTAAGGGAAGGTGTAAGGGAAGGTGTAAGAGAAGGTGTAAGGGAAGGTGTAAGAGAAGGTGTAAGGGAAGGTGTAAGAGAAGGTGTAGGAGAAGGTGTAGGAGAAGGTGTAAGGGAAGGTGTAAGAGAAGGTGTAGGAGAAGGTGTAGGAGAAGGTGTAAGGGAAGGTGTAAGGGAAGGTGTAAGAGAAGGTGTAGGAGAAGGTGTAGGAGAAGTGTAAGGGAAGGTGTAGGAGAAGGTGTAAGGGAAGGTGTAAGGGAAGGTGTAGGGGAAGGTATAGGGGAAGGTGTTGGAAGGTGTAGGAGAAGGTGTAAGGGAAGGTGTAGGAGAAGGTGTAGGAGAAGGTGTAAGGGAAGGTGTAAGGGAAGGTGTAGGAGGTGTAGGAGAAGGTGTAAGGGAAGGTGTAAGGGAAGGTGTAGGAGAAGGTGTAAGGGAAGGTGTAGGGAAGGTGTAGGGGAAGGTGTAGGAGAAGGTGTAGGGGAAGGTGTAGGGGAAGGTGTAAGAGAAGGTGTAAGGGAAGGTGTAGGAGAAGGTGTAGGAGAAGGTGTAAGGGAAGGTGTAGGGGAAGGTGTAAGGGAAGGTGTAGGGGAAGGTGTAAGGGAAGGTGCAGGGGAAGGTGTAGGGGAAGGTGTAGGGAAGGTGTAAGGAGGTGCAGGGGAAGGTGTAGGGGAAGGTGTAGGGGAAGGTGTAGGAGAAGGTGTAGGAGAAGGTGTAGGAGAAGGTGTAAGGAAAGGTGTAGGAGAAGGTGTAGGAGAAGGTGTAGGGGAAGGTGTAAGGGAAGGTGTAGGAGAAGGTGTAGGAGAAGGTGTAAGGAAGGTGTAGGGGAAGGTGTAAGGGAAGGTGTAGGAGATGTGTAGGAGAAGGTGTAAGGGAGGTGTAGGAGAGGTGTAAGGGAAGGTGTAGGGGAAGGTGTAGGGAAGGTGTATGGAAGGTGTAGGGGAAGGTGTAAGGGAAGGTGTAGGGAAGGTGTAGGGGAAGGTGTAGGGGAAGGTGTAAGGGAAGGTGTAGGGGAGGTGTAGGGAAGGTGTAGGGATGGTTGAGGTGTAGGAGAAGGTGTAGGAGAAGGTGTAGGGGAAGGTGTAGGAAGGTGTAGGAGATGGTGTAGGAGAGTGTAGGGAAGGTGTAAGGGAAGGTGTAGGTGAAGGTGTAAGGGAGGTGTAGGGGAAGGTGTAAGGGAAGGTGTTGGAGAAGGTGTAGGAGAAGGTGTAGGGAAGGTGTAGGAGAGGTGTAGGGAAGGTGTTGGGGAAGGTATTGGGGAAGGTGTTGGGAAGGTGTAGGAGATGGTGTAGGAGAGGTGTAAGGGAAGGTGTAGGGGAAGGTGTAGAGAAGGTGTAAGGGAAGGTGTAGGAGAAGGTGTAGGAGAGGTGTAAGGGAAGGTGTAGGGGAGGTGTAAGGGAAGGTGTAGGAGAAGGTGTAAGGGAAGGTGTAAGGGAAGGTGTAGGGGAAGGTGTAGGAGAGGTGTAAGGGAAGGTGTAAGGGAAGGTGTAGGAGAAGGTGTAAGGGAAGGTGTAGGGGAAGGTGTAGAGAAGGTGTAGGGAGGTGTAGGAGAAGGTGTAGGAGAAGGTGTAAGGGATGGTGTAGGGGAAGGTGTAAGGGAAGGTGTAGGAGAAGGTGTAAGGGAAGGTGTAAGGGAAGGTGTAGGGGAAGGTGTAGGAGAAGGTGTAAGGGAAGGTGTAAGAGAAGGTGTAGGAGAAGGTGGAGGGAAGGTGTAAGGGAAGGTGTAGGAGAAGGTGTAAGGGAAGGTGTAGGGGAAGGTGTAGGGGGGTTAGAGAGGTTGTAAGGTGTAGGAGAAGGTGTTGGAGGTGTAAGGGAAGGTGTAGGGGAAGGTGTAAGGGAAGGTGTAGGGGAAGGTGTAAGGGAAGTGTAGGGGAAGGTGTAAGGGAAGGGGAGTGTAGGGGAAGGTGTAGGATGTGTAGGATGTGTAGGAGAAGGTGTAGGAGAAGGTGTAGGAGAGGTGTAGGAAGGTGTAAGGGAAGGTGTAGGGGAAGGTGTAGGGGAAGGAGTAAGAGAAGGTGTAAGGGAAGGTGTAGGGGAAGGTGTAAGGGAAGGTGTTGGGGAAGGTGTAAGAGAAGGTGTAGGGGAAGGTGTAGGGGAAGTGTAGTGGAGGTGTAGGGAAGGTGTAGGGGAAGGTGTAGGGGAAGGTGTAAGGGATGGTGTAGGAGAAGGTGTAGGAGAGGTGTAAGAGAAGGTGTAGGGAAGGTGTAAGGAAGGTGTTGGGGAAGGTGTAAGGGAAGGTGTAGGAGAAGGTGTAGGAGAAGGTGTAGGGAAGGTGTAGGGGAAGGTGTAAGGGAAGGTGTAGGAGAAGGTGTAGGGGAAGGTGTAAGGGAAGGTGTAGGGAGGTGTAGGGAAGGTGTAAGGGAAGGTGTAGGGGGTGTAAGGGAAGGTGTAGGGGAAGGTGTTGGGATGGTGTAGGGAAGGTGTTGGGGAAGGTGTAAGAGAAGGTGTAGGGGAGGTGTAAGAGGTGTAAGGGAAGGTGTAGGGGAAGGTGTAGGGGAAGGTGTAAGGGAAGGTGTAAGGGAAGGTGTAAGAGAAGGTGTAAGGGAAGGTGTAGGGGAAGGTGTAGTGAGGTGTAGGGGATGGTATAGGGGAAGGTGTTGGGAGGTGTAGGAGAAGGTGTAGGAGAAGGTTTAAGAGAAGGTGTAAGGGAAGGTGTAGGGGAAGTGTAGGGAAGGTGTAGGGGAAGGTGTAAGAGAAGGTGTAAGGGAAGGTGTAGGGGAAGGTGTAAGGGAAGGTGTAGGGGAAGGTGTAAGAGAAGGTGTAAGGGAAGGTGTAGGGGAAGGTGTAGGGGAAGGTGTTAGGAAGGTGTAAGGGAAGGTGTAAGAGAAGGTGTAGGGGAAGGTGTAGGGAAGGTTAGGGGATGGTATAGGGGAAGGTGTTGGGAAGGTGTAGGAGAAGGTGTAGGAGAAGGTGTAAGGGAAGGTGTAGGGGAAGGTGTAGGAGAAGGTGTAAGGGAAGGTGTAAGGGAAGGTGTAGGAGAAGGTGTAAGGGAAGGTGTAGGAGAAGGTGTAGGAGAAGGTGTAAGGGAAGGTGTAGGGGAAGGTGTAAGGGAAGGTGTAGGGGAAGGTGTAGGGGAAGGTGTAGGGGAAGGTGCAGGGGAAGGTGTAGGGGAAGGTGTAAGGGAAGGTGTAGGAGAAGGTGTAGGAGAAGGTGTAAGGGAAGGTGTAGGGGAAGGTGTAAGGGAAGGTGTAGGGGAAGGTGTAGGGGAAGGTGTAAGAGAAGGTGTAAGGGAAGGTGTAGGGGAAGGTGTAAGGGAAGGTGTAGGGGAAGGTGTAAGAGAAGGTGTAGGGGAAGGTGTAAGGGAAGGTGTAGGAGAAGGTGTAGGAGAAGGTGTAAGGGAAGGTGTAGGGGAAGGTGTAAGGGAAGGTGTAGGGGAAGGTGTAGGGGAAGGTGTAAGAGAAGGTGTAAGGGAAGGTGTAGGGGAAGGTGTAAGAGAAGGTGTAAGGGAAGGTGTAGGGGAAGGTGTAGGAGAAGGTGTAAGGGAAGGTGTAAGGGAAGGTGTAGGGGAAGGTATAGGGGAAGGTGTTGGGAAGGTGTAGGAGAAGGTGTAGGAGAAGGTGTAAGGGAAGGTGTAGGGGAAGGTGTAGGAGAAGGTGTAAGGGAAGGTGTAAGAGAAGGTGTAGGGGAAGGTGTAAGAGAAGGTGTAGGGGAAGGTGTAGGAGAAGGTGTAAGAGAAGGTGTAGGAGAAGGTGTAAGAGAAGGTGTAGGAGAAGGTGTAAGAGAAGGTGTAGGGGAAGGTGTAAGAGAAGGTGTAGGGGAAGGTGTAGGGGAAGGTGTAGGAGAAGGTGTAGGAGAAGGTGTAAGAGAAGGTGTAGGGGAAGGTGTAGGAGAAGGTGTAGGGGAAGGTGTAGGAGAAGGTGTAGGAGAAGGTGTAAGAGAAGGTGTAAGGGAAGGTGTAGGGGAAGGTGTAAGGGAAGGTGTAGGGGAAGGTGTAAGAGAAGGTGTAAGGGAAGGTGTAGGGGAAGGTGTAAGGGAAGGTGTAGGGGAAGGTGTAAGAGAAGGTGTAAGGGAAGGTGTAGGGGAAGGTGTAGGGGAAGGTGTAAGGGAAGGTGTAAGGGAAGGTGTAAGAGAAGGTGTAGGGGAAGGTGTAAGGGAAGGTGTAGGGGAAGGTGTAGGGGAAGGTGTAAGAGAAGGTGTAAGGGAAGGTGTAGGGGAAGGTGTAAGGGAAGGTGTAGGGGAAGGTGTAAGAGAAGGTGTAAGGGAAGGTGTAGGAGAAGGTGTAGGAGAAGGTGTAAGGGAAGGTGTAGGGGAAGGTGTAAGGGAAGGTGTAGGGGAAGGTGTAGGGGAAGGTGTAAGAGAAGGTGTAAGGGAAGGTATAGGGGAAGGTGTAAGGGAAGGTGTAGGGGAAGGTGTAAGAGAAGGTGTAAGGGAAGGTGTAGGGGAAGGTGTAGGGGAAGGTGTAAGGGAAGGTGTAGGGGAAGGTATAGGGGAAGGTGTTGGGAAGGTGTAGGGGAAGGTGTAGGAGAAGGTGTAAGGGAAGGTGTAAGGGAAGGTGTAAGAGAAGGTGTAGGGGAAGGTGTAAGAGAAGGTGTAGGGGAAGGTGTAGGAGAAGGTGTAAGGGAAGGTGTAGGAGAAGGTGTAGGGGAAGGTGTAGGGGAAGGTGTAGGAGAAGGTGTAAGAGAAGGTGTAGGAGAAGGTGTAAGAGAAGGTGTAGGAGAAGGTGTAAGAGAAGGTGTAGGGGAAGGTGTAGGAGAAGGTGTAGGGGAAGGTGTAGGAGAAGATGTAAGGGGAGGTGTAAGGGAAGGTGTAGGGGAAGGTGTAGGAGAAGGTGTAGGAGAAGGTGTAAGAGAAGGTGTAGGGGAAGGTGTAAGGGAAGGTGTAGGGGAAGGTGTAGGGGAAGGTGTAAGAGAAGGTGTAAGAGAAGGTGTAAGGTGTAGGGTGGTGTATAAGTCCTATAAGTGCAGTCCAAGCTGGTGTGGTGGCGAGTCCTATAAGTGTAGTCCATGCTGGTGTGGTGGCGAGTCCTATAAGTGCAGTCCATGCTGGTGTGGTGGCGAGTCCTATATGTGTAGTCCATGCTGGTGTGGTGGTGAGTCCTATAAGTGTAGTCAAACCTGGTGCGGTGGTGAGTCCTATAAGTGTAGTTAATGCTGGTGTGGTGGCGAGTCCCATAAGTGTAGTCCATGCTGGTGTGATGACGAGTCCTATAAGTGCAGTCCATGCTGGTGTGGTGGCGAGTCCTATAAGTGTAGTCCAAGCTGGTGCGGTGGCGAGTCCTATAAGTGCAGTCCAAGCTGGTGTGATGGCGAGTCCTATAAGTGTAGTCAAAGCTGGTGTGGTGGCGAGTCCTATAAGTGTAGTCAAAGCTGGTGTAATGGCTAGTCCTATAAGTGCAGTCCATGCTGGTGTGATGGTGAGTCCTATAAGTGTAGTTCAAGCTGGTGTGGTGGCGAGTCCCATAAGTGTAGTCCAAGCTGGTGTGGTGGCGATTCCCATAAGTGTAGTCCAAGCTGGTGTGGTGGTGAGTCCTATAAGTGCAGTCTTGCTGGTGAGGTGGCGAGTCCTATAAGTGTAGTTCAAGCTGGTGTGGTGGCGAGTCCCATAAGTGCAGTCCATGCTGGTGTGGTGGCGAGTCCTATAAGTGTAGTGCATGCTGGTTTGGTGGCGAGTCCCATAAGTGCAGTCGATGGTGGTGCAGTGGCGAGTCCTATAAGTGCAGTCCATGCTGGTGTGGTGGCGAGTCCTATAAGTGTAGTTCAAGCTGGTGTGGTGGCGAGTCCCATAAGTGCAGTGCATGCTGGTGTGGTGGCGAGTCCTATAAGTGTAGTCCAAGCTGGTGCGATGACTAGTCCTATAAGTGTAGTCCATGCTGGTGCGGTGGCGAGTACTATAAGTGTAGTCCATGCTGGTGTGATGGTGAGTCCTATAAGTGTAGTCCATGCTGGTGCGGTGGCGAGTCCTATAAGTGTAGTCGATGCTGATGCGGTGGGTAGCACAGGTAGTGTCCTGCAATCACTCAGAATTAGAACATCGGCCCGTAGAGCCCATAGTGCCCTCCCTGATGCGCTGGTAAATCTGGATTGGGAGTCCACCACTTCTGCAGCGCCCTTACTTCCCCCATTCACTGCCCAACCTGGAATTCAGGTGGAAACAGACGATTTTACCCCCCTTGGTTTTATTGGGCGGTTTTTCACGGAAGATCTTTACAGATCTACAGTGCCTTGCAAAAGTATTCGGCCCCCTTGAACTTTGCGACCTTTTGCCACATTTCAGGCTTCAAACATAAAGATATAAAACTGTAATTTTTTGTGAAGAATCAACAACAAGTGGGACACAATCATGAAGTGGAATGAAATTTATTGGATATTTCAAACTTTGTTAACAAATAAAAAACTGAAAAATTGGGCGTGCAAAATTATTCAGCCCCTTTACTTTCAGTGCAGCAAACTCTCTCCAGAAGTTCAGTGAGGATCTCTGAATGATCCAATGTTGACCTAAATGACTAATGATGATAAATAGAATCCACCTGTGTGTAATCAAGTCTCCGTATAAATGCACCTGCACTGTGATAGTCTCAGAGGTCCGTTTAAAGCGTAGAGAGCATCATGAAGAACAAGGAACACACCAGGCAGGTCCGAGATACTGTTGTGGGGAAGTTTAAAGCCGGATTTGGATACAAAAAGATTTCCCAAGCTTTAAACATCCCAAGGAGCACTGTGCAAGCGATAATATTGAAATGGAAGGAGTATCAGACCACTGCAAATCTAGGAAGACCTGGCCGTCCCTCTAAACTTTCAGCTCATACAAGGAGAAGACTGATCAGAGATGCAGCCAAGAGGCCCATGATCACTCTGGATGAACTGCAGAGATCTACAGCTGAGGTGGGAGACTCTGTCCATAGGACAACAATCAGTCGTATACTGCACAAATCTGCCCTTTATGGAAGAGTGGCAAGAAGAAAGACATTTCTTAAAGATATCCAAAAAAAGTGTCGTTTAAAGTTCGCCACAAGCCAACTGGGAGACACCAAACATGTGGAAGAAGGGGCTCTGCTCAGATGAAACCAAAGATCGAACTTTTTGGCAACAATGCAAATCGTTATGTTTGGCGTAAAAGTAACACAGCTCATCACCCTGAACACACCATCCCCACTGTGAAACATGGTGGTGGCAGCATCATGGTTTGGGCCTGCTTTTCTTCAGCAGGGACAGGGAAGATGGTTAAAATTGATGGGAAGATGGATGGAGCCAAATACAGGACCATTCTGGAAGAAAACCTGATGGAGTCTGCAAAAGACCTGAGACTGGGACGGAGATTTGTCTTCCAACAAGACAATGATCCAAAACATAAAGCAAAATCTACAATGGAATGGTTCACAAATAAACATATCCAGGTGTTAGAATGGCCAAGTCAAAGTCCAGACCTGAATCCAATCGAGAATCTGTGGAAAGAACTGAAAACTGCTGTTCACAAACGCTCTCCATCCAACCTCACTGAGCTCCAGCTGTTTTGCAAGGAGGAATGGGCAAAAATTTCAGTCTCTCGATGTGCAAAACTGATAGAGACATACCCCAAGCGACTTACAGCTGTAATCGCAGCAAAAGGTGGCGCTACAAAGTATTAACTTAAGGGGGCTGAATAATTTTGCACGCCCAATTTTTCAGTTTTTTTTATTTGTTAAAAAAGTTTGAAATATCCAATAAATTTCGTTCCACTTCATGATTGTGTCCCACTTGTTGTTGATTCTTCACAAAAAATTACAGTTTTATATCTTTATGTTTGAAGCCTGAAATGTGGCAAAAGGTCGAAAAGTTCAAGGGGGCCGAATACTTTCGCAAGGCACTGTATTGTGGACTGAAGAAATTTATATGCCGATCAATTCATCGCCAAAATCTCTAATTTGTCCTTCCCAGAGAATTCGGATGGAAACGTTTCACTGTTCCCGAATTTTGAACCTTTCCGCGCGGATCCCTCCTCATGGGCGTCACTGGGAAGAGTTGCGGTTATCTTGGTCCTCCATATTCCCGTGTTCTCTGCCTCCATGTCCAGGGTGAGATATGAGCAAACTCTGCGGTTCATTCACTTCAGTGATATGAAATCTGTCGTCCTCGGGGAGACCCTGAATATGATCGGCTCCACAAAATTCGGCCCCTCATAGACAACTTCAGTCAGCGGTTTGCAGCCTTGTTTACCCCCCAACAAGTTGTCTGCGTTGACGAGTCCTGGTTATGTTTTCTGGCCGCCTTGCTTTCAGTATCTCCCCAGCAAGCGTGCCAGATATGGGGGCCAAACTGTATAAGCTGTGTGACAGGGCCACAGGCTTTACATGGATTTTCCGGGTCTACGAGGGAAGAGATAGCACTGTGGAGCCCCCCAACTGCCCAGACTACATAGGGAGCACCGGCAAGATAGTTTGGGACTTGGTGCCACCCTTATCCAGAAAGGGGTACCATTTGTACCTAGACAACTTTTACACGAGCGTGCCACTATTTAGTCACCTTTCTGAGTTGACGCATGGGGCAGTGAGAGATCTAATCACCGGGGGTTCCCCCAACCGCTTGTAGATTCCAAACTTAGACGGGGGAGAGTCTGCTTGAGGTCCAACAGATTGCTTGCAGGGAAGTGGAGGGACACACGGAATGTCCTCCAATCACGCAGATACAACGGTCTAAATTCTAACGGTGACTGGTGTTGTTGAGAAGTCAGGGGCGTAACTACAGGGGTTGCAGGGGTCGCAATTGCAACCGGGCCCCAATGCTCCGGGCCTGTGCGGCTCCCCTGTACACCTTGATAAGAGGGGCGGCGGAGCAGCATGTAGAGAAATCACTGTCCTCCTTTTTCCTCCTGTAGCTGCAGGAGGAAAATGGAGGAGATTGGTTCCTCTGTATGCTGCCCCCCGCCTCTCCTCCTATCCAGTTCACTTGTGTTCTGCTGTCTCTGGGCCCCTGTGTGCCCCCCTGCCCCCCCTACTGTGCTCCCTCCCCCCACCACTGTTTTCTTCCTCCCCACCCCCTCCACCAATGTGCTCCCTCACCACCCCCCCACACCCAAATGTGCTCCCTCCCCTCTCCTGCCGGCTGCTGCAGGGGATGTGTCACAATAGAGAACCAGGAAGGGGGTCGGTAAATATGTCATTTACCAGCTCCTTCCTTTTCTGAATGGACAGAGTCATAGTCAGTCACATTGTAAGAAAAATAAAGTAAAATGATAAAAAATAATACAATTAAAATACCAAAAAATAAAAACTACTGACACCAGGGGGTGAACTTCCAGGATCACAAAGGTTACACTTGTGACCGGGCCCTGGCATTCCACCACTGTGGGGAGGCCCCAAGATGGCAGGAAGGGGGCCCACTGAAGAACTTGTGAAAGGTTCCCGCTGCAGGACCATAATAAAGGGCCCCGCAACGAGAGTAGAGGGCCCCAGGATCAGTGGGAATAGCCCTGGGCTTGAAGGGAAGGGCCACAGCCAGGGGTCCGGGGGGCCCTTCATGGTTTCTTGCACCAGGGCCCTGAAAGCTGTAGTTACGCCTCTGTGAGAAGCCCCTCTGTGTCCATGAATACAACCTTACCATGGGAGGGGTGGACTTCAACCACCAGATGATGGCGCTGTACCTATTTACCCATAAGGCCAGACTCTGGTACAAAAAAGTGTCCGTATATTTATTCCAATTGGCTCTGCTGAATGCTTATGTACTATACAGGGCGTCAGGACGAAGCGGATCCTTCCTTAAATTCCAGGAAGAGAATCATCGGAGGCTACCTGTATCCAGCAGGAGCTCCGCCCCAAATTCACAATCCAGATGCAGTGAGCCGGCTGCATGAGCGGCATTTTCCAGATGTCCTCCCTGGTACCCCTTCCCAAAGATACCCCCAAAGAAGATGCCGTGTCTGTGACGGAACCGTCCCACCCTGTGCTTGTGTGCTTCCATCAGTATACGGCTTCCTCCAGTCTGAACAGATATCAGATATTAGAGCCGCCTATTACAACCAAGAACCAGGCGGGACTTGTTTAGCTGCAAAACTGGAACTCTTTAGGCTCCGTTCACACCTAGGCTTTGCTATATTTACAGGAATTTTTGCAGCGTTTTTAGGTTGACAAGCGACCAATGAAAAAAAATAAAAACGCCTGTAATCTGCCAAAAAAGAAGATTATTTTTTGAGCGGCGGAGTTTCGGTTAAGGCGACAGAACGCTCAGATGTGAACAGAGGTCATTGAAACCGCCTGGATGTGAAGGAAGCGTTAGGCCCTGATCACACCTGAGTGCTCTTCAGCTCGTAAAACGCTCATCTCTGAAGTTCCAAAACGCCCAACAAGCAAAATCCCCTTCATTTCATTGGCCCCTGTTCACATCTGAGCGTTTTGTCGCCTGAAGCCTAAAAACGTCTTTTTTGGCAGATTACAAGCGCTTTTGGTCAGATGTCAATGCCTGCCTCCAAACACCTGCAAAAAAAAGCCTGAAAAACTATGGATCCTTATTGGACAAGAATACAGAGACCACCCAAATATTTACCCAGAACATCACCCCATGGTTAGATAACGAGGTGGGGCTGACTAATCCCCCTCTAGCTGACAATTATATAATTAACATGCTAATTAACTCAGCACTTACACCAGCCTGGGTGGAGTACACAGAATGTTAGCAGGCAACCAATAGGTGATGCAATTAACCACTTTAGCCCCGCCTCCTGTATATTTACTGCGGCAGGCAGCCGCAAAGTGACGTAGAACTACGTCGGTCGCCCACAAGCCTGTAGGGGGCGAGCATGCGTCGCCGGCGGTGCACTCCCACCCCCGCTCGTTCCCTGGGGAGCCAGCATGTGTGACCGGCGGCTCCGATGTCCGCCGACCACTCGCGATCTCCCGCGGGAAAAGGAGAAAGACGGACGGCTGATGTAAACAAAGCCGTCTGTCATTCTCCCTGAAGTGATCACAGAGGCTATATAGGACCGCATGTCTCTGTGATTACTTCACTAGCCACACCCCCTGACAGTTAGAATCACGCCCCTAGGGACACACTTAACCCCTTGATCACCAAAAAAGTTAACCCCTTCCCTGCCAGTGTCATTAGTACAGTAACAGTGCATATGTATAGCACTGATTACTGTAGCAATGTCACTGGTACCCCCAAAAGTGTCAAAAATGTCAGTCAGGGGTCCGATCTGTCCGCCGCAATGTCGCAGTCCTGCAAAATAAATCGCAGATCGCCGCCATTACTAGTAAAAAAATAAAATAAAAATGACATAAATCTTTCCCTTAGTTAGTAAACGCAATAACTTTTGCGCAAACCAATCAAAATACGCTTATTGTGATTTTTTTTACCAAACATAGGTAGCAGAAAACAAAATGGCCTAAAATGTTAAAAAATTTAGATTTTTACATTTTTTTTAAGAATTTGAAAAATATGAAAAATATTGTTATTTTTTCAGAATTGTCGCTCTTTTTTTGTTTATAGCGCAAAAAGTAAAAAACGCACAGGTGATTAAATACCACCAAAAGAAATCTCTGTTTGTGGGAATAAAAGGACGTCAATTTCATTTGGGTACAGAGTCGCACGACCGTGCAATTGTTAGTTAAAGTCACGCAGTGCAGAATCGCAAAATACGGCCTGGTCTTTGAGCAGCCAAATCCTCCGGGGCTTAAGTGGTTAATCACCTGGACAATCATGGATCTCATTCCAGATCAGACTGTCCGGCACTGAGCTCCCAAAGTACAATACACATTAATATAAGTGTAAACACGCCCCCATTAGTTTGCTAGCAGACAATAGGTGAGTTAATTAGCACAATTATCAATGTGTGGAAGCCGTCCCCTATTAGTAATGGGCAGCTAGGTCCTAAACATGGATCCCGGGCTTTGAGTCCTTAGAGTCTGACTGTCTTGGGCAGACATGGACTTGAATCCAAAGTAACCTTACTCCAAGGGTGCCCCCAGCATACACCCCACAAAGAGCAGTGTTCCCTCACAAGCCAGGGCCCATAGTCAGTAGGCAAGAGGCTAGCCTGCAGTCCCCTCCAAAAGCCCCTGTCCTGGGGGGGGGGGGGGGAGGGGGGTCTGTCACAATGTCTGTAGCAGACATGGAATAAGAAGAGACACCCGCTATTTTGTTCCCGGTCTCTGCATCGGTGACTGTTGGTACCACACACTAGTAGAGTATTAGTAAAGGGCAGCGTTTCTCAATCAGGGTGCCGCGGCACCCTAGTGTGCGGTGAGGAGTTCCCAGGTGCCGCACCAAGAACTTCCTCCACTAAGCCGGCATTTGGTAAAAGATTATTTTCGCCACCAGTTAAACCTTTTTTTGATAAGAGCGGTGCATGTCCGCTGTGTAAAACATGCGTGTAGCTGCTACATACACTGGGGAACCTATGTGAGCCGCCCGCTCGCGTCCTGACAACCGATGACTTCATCATTGGTTGCTAAGGGCCGGTCTGATGCCTGCACAGCTTGCTGGGATGCGATACTTCCCGCTCTTGTTGGAGTAGCCGGGGAGGAACGAGTAACTGTGTGAGGATTTCAACTGACCTTCCAAACCCGAGACAGACCCTGAAAATCAGAAACAGTCCCTCCAAATCCGACACAGACCCTCAAAATCAGGGACAGTCCCTCCAAATCCGACACAGACCCTCCAAATCAGGGACAGTTCCTCCAAATCTGACACAGACCCTCAAATTCAGGGACAGTCCCTCCAAATCCGAGACAGACCCTCAAAATCAAGGACAGTCCCTCCAAATCCGAGACAGACCCTGAAAATCAGAAACAGTCCCTCCAAATCCGACACAGACCCTCAAAATCAGGGACAGTCCCTCCAAATCAGGGACAGTCCCTCCAAATCCGAGACAGACCCTCAAAATCAGGAACAGTCCCTGCAAATCCGACACAGACCCTCTAAATCAGGGACAGTCCCTCCAAATCCGAGACAGACCCTCAAAATCAGGGACAGTCCCTCAAAATCCGAGACCGACCCTCCAAATCTAAGACAGACCCTCAAAATCAGGGACAGACTCTCAAAATCCGAGACTGACTCTCAAAATCAGGGACAGTCCCTCCAAATCCGAGACTGACCCTCCAAATCCAAGACAGACCGTCAAAATTAGGGACAGACCCTCCAAATCCGAGACTGACCCTCCAAATCTGAGACAGACCCTCAAAATCAGGGACAGACCCTCAAAATCCGAGACTGACCCTCAAAATCAGGGACAGTCCCTCCAAATCCGACACAGACCCTCAAAATCAGGGACAGTCCCTCAAAATCCAAGACAGAGCCTCAAAATCAGGGACAGACCCTCCAAATCCGAGACAGACCCTCCAAATCCGAGACAGACCCTCAAAATCAGGGACAGTCCCTCAAAATCCGACACAGACGCTCAAAATCAGGGACAGACCCTCCAAATCCGACACAGACCCTCAAAATTAGGGACAGTCCCTCCAAATCCGAGACTTACCCTTCAAATACGAGACAGACCCTCAAAATCAGGGACAGACCCTCCAAATCCGAGACAGACCCTCAGAATCAGGGACAGTCCCTCAAAATCCAAGACAGACCCTCAAAATCAGGAACAGACCCTCCAAATCCGAGACAGACCCTCAAAATCAGGGACAGTCCCTCAAAATCCCACACAGACGCTCAAAATCAGGGACAGTCCCTGCAAATCCGACACAGACCCTCAAAATTAGGGACAGTCCCTCCAAATCCGAGACTGACCCTCCAAATACTAGACAGACCCTCAAAATCAGGGACAGACCCTCCAAATCTGAGACAGATCCTCAAGATCAGGGACAGACCCTCCAAATCCGAGACAGGCCCTCCAAATCAGGGACAGTCCCTCTAAATCCAATACAGACCCTCAGAATCAGGGACAGTCCCTCAAAATCCAAGACAGACCCTCAAAATCAGGAACAGACCCTCCAAATCCGAGACAGACCCTCAAAATCAGGGACAGTCCCTCAAAATCCCACACAGACGCTCAAAATCAGGGACAGTCCCTGCAAATCCGACACAGACCCTCAAAATTAGGGACAGTCCCTCCAAATCCGAGACTGACCCTCCAAATACTAGACAGACCCTCAAAATCAGGGACAGACCCTCCAAATCTGAGACAGATCCTCAAGATCAGGGACAGACCCTCCAAATCCGAGACAGGCCCTCCAAATCAGGGACAGTCCCTCTAAATCCAATACAGACCCTCAAAATTAGGGACAGTCCCTCCAAATCCGAGACTGACCCTCCAAATCCGAGACAGACCCTCAAAATCAGGGACAGACCCTCCAAATCCGAGACAGACCCTCAAAATCAGGGACAGACCCTCAAAATCCAACACAGATGCTCAAAATTAGTGACAGTCCCTCCAAATCCGAGACTGACCCTCCCAATACGAGACAGACCCTCAAAATCAGGGACTGACCCTCCAAATCCGAGACAGACCCTCAAAATCAGGGACAGACCCTCCAAATCCGATACAGACGCTCGAAATCAGGGACAGACCCTCAAAATCAGGGACAGACCCTCCAAATCCGACACAGACCCTCAAAATCTGAGACTGACCCTCCAAATCCGACACAGACCCTCAAAATCAGGGACAGTCCCTCCAAATCCGAGACAGACCCTCAAAATCAGGGTCAGTCCCTCCAAATCTGAGACTGACCCTCCAAATCCGACACAGACCCTCAAAATCAGGGACAGTCCCTCCAAATCCAAGACAGACCCTCAAAATCAGGGACAGTCCCTCCAAATCTGAGACTGACCCTCCAAATCCGACACAGACCCTCAAAATCAGGGACAGACCCTCCAAATCTGAGACAGATCCTCAAGATCAGGGACAGACCCTCAAAATCAGGGACGGACCCTCCAAATCCGACACAGACCCTCAAAATCAGGGACAGTCCCTCCAAATCTGAGACTGACCCTCCAAATCCGACACAGACCCTCAAAATCAGGGACAGACCCTCCAAATCTGAGACAGATCCTCAAGATCAGGGACAGACCCTCCAAATCCGAGACAGGCCCTCCAAATCAGGGACAGTCCCTCTAAATCCAATACAGACCCTCAAAATCAGGGAAGTCCCTCCAAATCCAACACAGATGCTCAAAATTAGTGACAGTCCCTCCAAATCCGAGACTGACCCTCCCAATACGAGACAGACGCTCAAAATCCGACACAGACCCTCAAAATTAGGGACAGACCCTCCAAATCCGACACAGACCTCAAAATCAGGGACAGACCCTCAAAATCAGGGACAGTCCCTCCAAATCCGAGACAGACGCTCAAAATACGGGACTGATCCTCCAAATCCAACACAGATGCTCAAAATCAGGGACAGTTGTGAGTTATGCATATATATATGTGTGGATGCATGTTCTGAATGTGTGTGAGTGTATATATATATATATGTATGTACAGCATGTGTGTATATGAGTGTGAGGGTATGTACAATGTGTGCATATTGTGAGGGATTAGCTCGGTGGTAGGTGTGGATGACCCCTTGGGGGGTGCGTTTTCCCAGAGAGGTAGCCGACAAGTGCTTGCAAACAAACAGTGTGGTTTATTAAATGGTGTTTTCTTCACCAGGCTGTATGCAGCAAAACATCCAAAATAAAATAAAACAGAAAATAAATCCTTGCCTCTGTGGGCGGCTACCTTCTCACAACTGGAACCTGCCTAAGTGTCTGTCTCCAACCTACCGTCGGGCAGACTTCCTTGTCCTACAGCGGACACTCAATAGTCCTTTTATAATAGCTTCACAGGGCAACACAGTCCTTTTGTTTCTTTCACATCAACAGTTCGTCTTCTCACCTTTGAGACGTATTCACCCTTGGTTACCATCCCGGGCACACATCACTCCGGGGGGTCTTCTCCCAGGCCCACACATCCTGTCGGGAGGCACACGCTGACTGTCCTCCTGCTCCCAGCCCACATGGCTTCAGGACACAGCTTCTGGAGGCAGCAAACAATAGGAATTTCTCTGAACAAATTATAGAGCCTTAACTCCCTCATTCTGAACAGGTGAAGGCCTTTCAACTTCCTGCTGGCTAGCTCTGTAGCCAACACCCTAAATTAATTAATGGACTTTCTAAATCAGGTGGAAATGTATCTCCTTCCTGTGACTACATTCCCAGATTTAGCTGACTTCCTGTCACATACCCCCCCCTCTTGTTTCAACCCTAGGGTTGGGACACATATTTCCAGGCACGCATGTGTCAGGCACTGCTGACTCACTGATAAGCCTCCTATTATCCTCAAGCTTCCGGATGAAACTGTTTTGTCATCTTCATTGACGGATTTCTCATAAATGCCACACAGTTTGTCTCTCATCTCATATACACATTCTTCAACTGCATTTTTGGCATCATTTTGCTCCTTCTCGTTTCTGTCATCTTCATTGACAGCTTTCTCATAAATGTCAGACAGCTTGTCCCTCATAACCGTCTGTCCAATCCACCATGGAGGACCGTGATCCATAGGCAACTCAATTGGGCTAGTCTTAATGTCTTCAACATTCTTAAGACGCCTCTCTCTGCAATCCATAAATGTTTTCCACAAAACTTTGAGAACCTTTGCTTCACTAAGCTTTGTTCCAAGTAGGGACTCTTGACATCCCTCTGTGACTTGAGTTGCCTCTCCATACATCTGTACACAATCATTGACTTTTTGTTGTAAAAGGGAATGATCTTCCTTCTTGAGCTTTGCTTGCTCTAAGATGCTGTGCAGAGGATTTTCCAATTGAGACAACAGGCTGTCACACATTTCTTCAAAGTGACCCCTGTTCCTTTTCCCAGAGATATCAATATCATTCACCAAACATTTCATATTCATAGGCAGATCTGAAGCATTTGCACTCATCAACTTCTTAAACTTTTCGCCCTCCTGAGCGAGTCGCAGTAAAGGCCTACTATTTGATTTGATATTCAGTTTATATTTCTTGCCAAACTCTTCACAGAAGAAGCCAACCAGAACATCATCAACTTTCCTTCCACCAACATAGGGGTCAAAGGCAACAACACAGTTGAACCCAGCGATCTGGGTGGTATCCATTATAGACCTCCTCTCTGCATCAGTGAAGAAGCATGGAACTGCAACACATTCTTTTACAGGTTTCTTCAATGCACTTTCTGCTGAACTATTTGACCGCTCAAGGTCACCTAGTTCCTTTTCTCTATCTGAATTCCACATGGAATGCATCTCAAGATCACGATCAAACTTCTGCCACCCGTCTTTCACCAGTTCCATTTTGGAAACACTCCCTGAAAGGCACTTATTCATTTGCTTCACGTTTTCACCAACAGCCTTAGTTTTCTCCACTAGGTTTTCAGCCTGAACTGAGAAATCATCACATTTCTTACTCAGCTCCTTTGTTTGCTGAAGTTCTAATGATACATTTTCCAATGCTTGAAGTTTTTGAAGGAACGGTTTATTCCAAAGGGGTGATTCAAGCCACATGTCGTCACATTTCTGAGGCTCACTCAGGACAGACCCCAAAACACTGATCCTTTTAAAAACTGCATCAGGCACACTATCCCCTCTTTGGGACAGATCCTCTGTTGCCTGGAATTCCTCTTCCAGTTCCCGCAACGGAATCTTCATCTCTTCTAGTTGCTGTTCTAAGGCTCGCTTAGACTTTTCTAGCTCCTGAACGCTTTTCACAACATCATCCTTGGAGCTGACCAATTCTTCCATTTCTGTACGCAGCTGTTTGTTAACACTTTCTAGTTCAGCCTTACACTCTAGAGCTTCCTCCAAAGAGCGAGCCAAGAACAGGGCTTTGCTCTCGTTATCACGCGCCTCCGTTTTTGCACGTGCGCGTTCTTCTGCATATTTTGCAGACACATTCTTCTCTTCACCAAGCATCTGATCAAACTTCTTTTTCACATCTTCAACACACTGTAATGAACCAACGCTTTCTTCCATGCGTTTTTTCATATCCGCTATCTGAGCTTGCAATGTTGCGACTTGCTCTGATAGGTTTTTCTTTGCTTCCGCCTCCTCTTTTAATTGTTCCAGGAAGCCATTTTTCTCATCTTCCATTTGTTTGAGCTTTGTGCTAAAACTCAGCCTTTGACACCTCTCTTCCTGTAAGAGTTCCTGCGTGTCTTGCAGCTGCGATTCCAAGATAGAAAAATCTTCCGCAATTTCTCTAGATTTGCTGTCTGCTTGAGAAAGCTGATTTGTAACATTGTCCAACTCAACCTGCAGTCGGTTTGCCTTCTCTGACAGCTTAGCACACAATCGGTCACCTTCTGACACCTTGACTTGCGATTCCAGAAGCTGTGCCTCTACTTTTTCCCTCTTATGTTCACAATCTTCTTTTCCCTGCATAAGAGCCTTCACCTCATTGGCTAGTTTCTGGGAATGAGACTGTAATTCTGCCACACAGGCTTCTTTCTCCTTTAACTGCTGCTGGAAACGTTGGGCTTCACCTTTCCAACTTTCACAGTCCGCACGTAATTCATCTACCACATTGCTCAAAGTGGTGAGCTCATACACAGTACTCAGTAATTTAGCCTCTCTTTCACTTTTCTCGTTGTCGCTGAGAGACAATGTCGTTTTCAGAGCGACATTCTGTTCCTGCGACTCCTGCAGGTCTATTTTTGTAACTTCCAAACACTGAAGACTTTTTTCCAGCTGATTACGCAACTCCAACATATCAGCCATACTTTGCTTCTGCAAAGTCTGAATTTCACTTTCCTTTTCCATGAGGATGGTATCTTTCTCCATTATAGTCTCTCTGCGTTTTTGCAACTCGACCAAAAGAAGAGCAGTGGATTCTTCCCACTGTGACACATGAGACTTGAGTAGTTCATTTGTTTCCTGCAAGTTTCTATGCTCCATTTTAAGCAATTCCAAGGCTTGTTCCTTTTCTTCCATTTTCCGTTGCAAGGCATCCAACTCAGCCCTGCACACATACTTGGTTTTCTCCATACCGATGGCCTCCATTGGCTGCTGGCGTCTCTGTTTCCAGCCTGCCATGCTCTCTTGATGAGCCTTTTGTTGAGCTGCAAAGCTCCGCTGAAAATCCGCATTTGCCTGCTGTTGAGCTGCATTTGCCTGCTGTTGAGCTGTATTTGATATAATCAGTTGTTTCAACATCTCCTCCATTTTGAGCTTACTTTTCATCTGAGCACACTGCGTCTCCATAGCAGTTTCATCAGTGTTGCTAGGGACAACAACCTTCCTCTTTAGTAGACTCTCTTTAGGCATGGATGGGGCTGGTTCAGACGGTAGCATCCCCTCCATCCATAGAATCCGGTCTCTCATTTCATCTATCTTTGCATTTTTCAGGCGTTTGGACCGCCCCATCTTCAATAACTCCACAAACAAATTTTTCACAGTCCAGCAAACAATTTTCAGACCACTGTCTCTTCAACACATGTAGTTTTTCTCTCTCTTGCAGGATCTCTTTTCCTGCGCACACAGTTTGTGCAGTCACTTGCACCAGACACAACAAAGTTCATCAAAACATTTGCACTTCCTTGCAGGGATCTTCGCTTCTGCCCACTGCATACCTCCACCATATGTAAGGGATTAGCTCGGTGGCGGGTGTGGAAGACCCCTTGGGGGGTGCGTTTTCCCAGAGAGGTAGCCGACAAGTGCTTGCAAACAAACAGTGTGGTTTATTAAATGGTGTTTTCTTCACCAGGCTGTATGCAGCAAAACATCCAAAATAAAATAAAACAGAAAATAAATCCTTGCCTCTGTGGGCAGCTACCTTCTCACAACTGGAACCTGCCTAAGTGTCTGTCTCCAACCTACCGTCGGGCAGACTTCCTTGTCCTACAGCGGACACTCAATAGTCCTTTTATAATAGCTTCACAGGGCAACACAGTCCTTTTGTTTCTTTCACATCAACCGTTCGTCTTCTCACCTTTGAGACGTATTCACCCTTGGTTACCGTCCCGGGCACACATCACTCCGGGGGGTCTTCTCCCAGGCCCACACATCCTGTCGGGAGGCACACGCTGACTGTCCTCCTGCTCCCAGCCCACATGGCTTCAGGACACAGCTTCTGGAGGCAGCAAACAATAGGAATTTCTCTGAACAAATTATAGAGCCTTAACTCCCTCATTCTGAACAGGTGAAGGCCTTTCAACTTCCTGCTGGCTAGCTCTGTAGCCAACACCCTAAATTAATTAATGGACTTTCTAAGTCAGGTGGAAATGTATCTCCTTCCTGTGACTACATTCCCAGATTTAGCTGACTTCCTGTTACATACCCCCCCCTCTTGTTTCAACCCTAGGGTTGGGACACAGATTTCCAGGCACGCATGTGTCAGGCACTGCTGACTCACTGATAAGCCTCCTATTATCCTCAAGCTTCCGGATGAAACTGTTTTGTCATCTTCATTGACGGATTTCTCATAAATGCCACACAGTTTGTCTCTCATCTCATATACACATTCTTCAACTGCATTTTTGGCATCATTTCGCTCCTTCTCGTTTCTGTCATCTTCATTGACAGCTTTCTCATAAATGTCAGACAGCTTGTCCCTCATAACCGTCTGTCCAATCCACCATGGAGGACCGTGATCCATAGGCAACTCAATTGGGCTAGTCTTAATGTCTTCAACATTCTTAAGACGCCTCTCTCTGCAATCCATAAATGTTTTCCACAAAACTTTGAGAACCTTTGCTTCACTAAGCTTTGTTCCAAGTAGGGACTCTTGACATCCCTCTGTGACTTGAGTTGCCTCTCCATACATCTGTACACAATCATTGACTTTTTGTTGTAAAAGGGAATGATCTTCCTTCTTGAGCTTTGCTTGCTCTAAGATGCTGTGCAGAGGATTTTCCAATTGAGACAACAGGCTGTCACACATTTCTTCAAAGTGACCCCTGTTCCTTTTCCCAGAGATATCAATATCATTCAAACATTTCATATTCATAGGCAGATCTGAAGCATTTGCACTCATCAACTTCTTAAACTTTTCGCCCTCCTGAGCGAGTCGCAGTAAAGGCCTACTATTTGATTTGATATTGAGTTTATATTTCTTGCCAAACTCTTCACAGAAGAAGCCAACCAGAACATCATCAACTTTCCTTCCACCAACATAGGGGTCAAAGGCAACAACACAGTTGAACCCAGCGATCTGGGTGGTATCCATTATAGACCTCCTCTCTGCATCAGTGAAGAAGCATGGAACTGCAACACATTCTTTTACAGGTTTCTTCAATGCACTTTCTGCTGAACTATTTGACCGCTCAAGGTCACCTAGTTCTTTTTCTCTATCTGAATTCCACATGGAATGCATCTCAAGATCACGATCAAACTTCTGACACCCGTCTTTCACCAGTTTCATTTTAGAAATATTCTCTGAAAGGCACTTGAAATTCATTTGCTTCACGTTTTCACCAACAGCCTTAGTTTTCTCCACTAGGTGGCGTTTGCTTTTTCCTCCCAGATTTATATCACTTGCTTTAGTTTTCTCCGCTTTAGTTTTCTCTACTAGGTTTTCAGCCTGAACTGAGAAATCATCACATTTCTTACACAACTCCTTTGTTTGCTGAAGTTCTAATGATACATTTTCCAATGCTTGAAGTTTTTGAAGGAACGGTTTATTCCAAAGGGGTGATTCAAGCCACATGTCATCACATTTCTGAGGCTCACTCAGGACAGACCCCAAAACACTGATCCTTTTAAAAACTGCATCAGGCACACTATCCCCTCTTTGGGACAGATCCTCTGTTGCCTGGAATTCCTCTTCCAGTTCCTGCAACGGAATCTTCATCTCTTCTACTTGCTGTTCTAAGGCTCGCTTAGACTTTTCTAGCTCCTGAACGCTTTTCACAACATCATCCTTGGAGCTGACCAATTCTTCCATTTCTGTACGCAGCTGTTTGTTAACACTTTCTAGTTCAGCCTTACACTCTAGAACTTCCTCCAAAGAGCGAGCCAAGAACAGGGCTTTGCTCTCGTTATCACGCGCCTCCGTTTTTGCACGGTCGCGTTCTTCTGCATATTTTGCAGACACATTCTTCTCTTCACCAAGCATCTGATCAAACTTCTTTTTCACATCTTCAACACATTGTAATGAACCAACGCTTTCTTGCATGCGTTTTTTCATATCCGCTATCTGAGCTTGCAATGTTGCGACTTGCTCTGATAGGTTTTTCTTTGCTTCCGCCTCCTCTTTTAATTGTTCCAGGAAGCCATTTTTCTCATCTTCCATTTGTTTGAGCTTTGTGCTAAAACTCAGCCTTTGACACCTCTCTTCCTGTAAGAGTTCCTGCGTGTCTTGCAGCTGCGATTCCAAGATAGAAAAATCTTCCGCAATTTCTCTAGATTTGCTGTCTGCTTGAGAAAGCTGATTTGTAACATTGTCCAACTCAACCTGCAGTCGGTTTGCCTTCTCTGACAGCTTAGCACACAATCGGTCACCTTCTGACACCTTGACTTGCGATTCCAGAAGCTGTGCCTCTACTTTTTCCCTCTTATGTTCACAATCTTCTTTTCCCTGCATAAGAGCCTTCACCTCATTGGCTAGCATCTGGGAATAAGAATGTAATTCTGCCACACAGGCTTCTTTCTCCTTTAACTGCTGCTGGACACGTTGGGCTTCCCCTTTCCAACTTTCACAGTCCGCATGCCATTCATCTACCACATTGCTCAAAGTAGTGAGCTCATACACAGTACTCAGTAATTTAGCCTCTCTTTCACTTTTCTCTTTGTCGCTGAGAGACAATGTCGCTTCCAGAGCAACATTCTGTTCCTGCGACTCCTGCAGGTCTATTTTTGTAGCTCCCAAAGACTGAAGACTTTTTTCCAGCTGATTACGCAACTCCAACATATCAGCCATACTTTGCTTCTGCAAAGTCTGAATTTCACTTTCCTTTTCCATGAGGATGGTATCTTTCTCCATTATAGACTCTCTGCGTTTTTGCAACTCGACCAAAAGAAGAGCAGTGGATTCTTCCCACTGTGACACATGAGACTTGAGTAGTTCATTCGTTTCCTGCAAGTTTCTATGCTCCATTTTAAGCAATTCCAAGGCTTGTTCCTTTTCTTCCATTTTCCGTTGCAAGGCATCCAACTCAGCCCTGCACACATACTCGGTTTCCTCCAAACCGATGGCCTCCATTGGCTGCTGGCGTCTCTGTTTCCAGCCTGCCATGCTCTCTTGATGAGCCTTTTGTTGAGCTGCAAAGCTCTGCTGAAAATCCGCATTTGCCTGCTGTTGAGCTGCATTTGCTTGCTGTTGAGCTGCATTTGATATAATCAGATGTTTCAACATCTCCTCCATTTTGAGCTTACTTTTCATCTGAGCACACTGCGTCTCCATAGCGGTTTCATCAGTGTTGCTAGGGACAACAACCTTCCTCTTTAGTAGACTCTCTTTAGGCATGGATGGGGCTGGTTCAGACGGTAACATCCCCTCCATCCATAGAATCCGGTCTCTCATTTCATCTATCTTTGCATTCTTCAGGCGTTTTGAACGCCCCATCTTCAATAACTCCACAAACAAATTTTTCACAGTCCAGCAAACAATTTTCAGACCACTGTCTCTTCAACACATGTAGTTTTTCTCTCTCTTGCAGGATCTCTTTTCCTGCGCACACAGTTTGTGCAGTCACTTGCACCAGACACAACAAAGTTCATCAAAAAATTTTGAGACCCCTGTCTCTTTAAAACACTTTTTTTTTTTTTTTTTTTTTTTCTGTCAGGATCTTCTCTCCTGCACACATAGATTGTCGGGAGGCACACGCTGACTGTCCTCCTGCTCCCAGCCCACATGGCTTCAGGATGCAGCTTCTGGAGGCAGCAAACAATAGGAATTTCTCTGAACAAATTATAGAGCCTTAACTCCCTCATTCTGAACAGGTGAAGGCCTTTCAACTTCCTGCTGGCTAGCTCTGTAGCCAATACCCTAAATTAATTAATGGACTTTCTAAGTCAGGTGGAAATGTATCTCCTTCCTGTGACTACATTCCCAGATTTAGCTGACTTCCTGTTACAATATATATATATGTATGTACAATGTATGAGTGTATATATATATATATATATATATATATATATATATATATATATATATATGTGTGTGTGTGAGGGTATGTACAATGTGTGTATATATATATATATGTGTGTGTATAATATGTACAGTGAGGGTATGTACAATGTATGAGTGTAAATATATATATATGTGTGTGTGAGGGTATGTACAATGGGTGTATATATATATATATGTATGTACAATGTATGAGTGTATATATATATATATATATATATATGTGTGTGTGAGTACAGTGGGTGTGCCGTATTTGTGGATGTACGTTACTTCTCATCCGGATCCCTACACTTTGTATGATCAGGACTGCTTTTTTAGGACTCCTTCACCGTAGCTGTAGAGAATGTTGCTCCATTGAAAAGAAATCCATGCTCAGATCACTTTTCAGAGGCATTTACAGACAGACAGGAGGCGATATGTTGCCTTTTCACTGCTTGTTTTTGTTAGCATACAAGGTTTGTATTTAATCAGCAACAACCACTGTATGTCATTACTGTGTGCCTATTACATTGTATGACCACTAGATGGCAGTGTTACATTTGTGAGTTCATGTTTTTGTCTATGCACAAAAAGTAATAAACGAGTTCCTGCTCCGAACAAAGCAGTGTTCAGTGAATCAACAGACTGTCTGCCCATGTTCTTTGTTTAGCTCCAAAAGGTTATGTCTAACAGGTTATGGGCCCAGGACATGTTACAGAAGCCCAGGATATAATACAGATTACCCCTGGATATAGCCAGATACAGTGAGCCAAAAGCAAGTAAGTGCAGGAGACAGCAACAGAAAGACAAACAGCAGAAATGGCTGCTGCCATCCCCTCAGCAAAGTTCTCCATTGCAAATCTGACAAATCAGAACTACCAATCTTGGAAATTCAAGATGAAAATGCTGCTTATAAGAGAAGGTACGTGGAAATGTATAAATGAACCAAGACCTGCACAGCCCACAGAGGAGTGGTTAGACAGAGATCAGAAAGCACAGAGCACAATCTCCCTGTGCATAGATGATGATCAAATCATACATATATGTAACTGTCAGACTGCTAAAGACATGTGGGAAGAGTTACAGAAAGCACATGAAAGAGTTAATCTCAGCAATAAACTGTATTTAATCAGAAAGCTCTATCAGACTAAGCTACAGAAAGACCAGGACATGCAGGACTATATAAGACAGACCTTAGAGATGGTGGAGAGACTGAGAGGGATTGGAGAAGACATAAAAGATTTCCATGTTGCAGCACTGTGGACTTCCTGAAAGTTATGAGACACTTGTCACAGCACTAGATGCACGTCCAGATGATGATCTGACACTGGAATATGTTAAAGGCAAGCTTGTGGATGAATACAAGCGCAAAACTGAAAGCATGAGTAATGTGAGTGTGTGTTCAGAGAGCTTTAAAGACAAAAATCAAAAATAAACACAGTAACGTGCAGCTAGAAAAGCGGGAATGCTTTGTGTGCAAGAAACCAGGACACCTAAAAGCAGATTGTAGAATCTGGAAAGCTAGAATGCAAAAACAAAGTGCATTGCAACAAGCTAAAAATGTCATAGAAACAAAGGAGTATGCATTCGGATCCAAAAATGGTGTCACCTCTGTGCAAGCATGGTGTGTGGTGCTACAAGTCACATGACAAATGACCGAAGTTTCTTCACTCAGCTTGATGAAAGCAAAACAGAAGGGATAACTACAGCTAATGGACAATTTATGAAATCAGTGGGAATAGGAGATGGCTTTCTATACTGTCCTATCTCTCCAGATATCACTAAAAAGATCCATATGAGGAATGTTCTGTATGTGCCAGATCTTGAAAGCAACCTTTTGTCAGTAAAGAAACTCACTAACCAAGGCAATGTAGTCACATTTCAGGGTGAAAGTTGTATCATAACAAAAGGGGATTGCTTGCTTGCAAAGGCTAAAATCATAGATGAACTGTATCAGCTGAACTGCAGTGAAATGGTTAAAATAGCCAAAGAGGATAAACATTCAAACTGCATCCACACTTGGCACAGACGATTGGGGCACAGAAATTCTGATACAATAAAGAAAATAGTTGAGAATAACTATGCAAGTGGTATTAAGATTAATCCATGTGATCACATAATGATTTGTACCAGCTGTATTAAAGGAAAAATGGCAAGGACACCTTTTCCCAAGCAGACCAACAGCAAATCCCAAAAACCTCTGGACTTAATACATTCAGATCTTTGTGGTCCAATGAAAACTATGACTCCAGGAAAGAAAAAGTACTTCCTGACCTTCATTGATGATTACTCCAGATATACCACAGTATTTCTACTTCACAATAAGGATGAAGTGCCAGAGAAATTAGAAGAGTATCTCACTCAAGTAAATAATATTTTTGGCGGAATGCCCAGAGTACTACGAACAGATAATGGCTCAGAATATACAAGTGGTAAAACACTAGCCATTCTCAGGAAGCATGGAATTATGTTCCAGATAACAGTTCCATATAACCCAGAGCAAAATGGAGTTGCAGAGAGAATGAACCGCACACTGTGTGAAAGTGGGAGGAGCATGCTAGTTGATGCTGATATGCCAACTACATACTGGGGAGAAGCTATCACAACTGCATGTTATCTTCAAAATCGTTTGCCGGGAAAAGCAACAACAAAAACTCCATATGAACTGTGGAACAAAAGGAAACCAGATTTAAGACACATCAGAATTTTTGGAAGTAAAGCCTATGTACACATTCCAAAAGAAAAATGTACAAAATGGGATGCATGTGCAAAAGAAGGTGTGCTTGTGGGGTACAGTGAATCTCAAAAAGGATACAGGATTTTACATCAAGACACGAATAAAGTAACAGTCAGCAGAAGTGTGATTATTGATGAAAGTTCTGTGTGCTCAAAGTTTGAACAAACTATTCAAACTGAGAATCAACATCAGTCACTCAAGAAAATAAGGAAAGTGATACAGAAATAGAAATAACTGCAGAAGAATCAAAAACTGAAACTGAACCAGAAATACCTTCAGTCAGAAAATCAACCAGAATCAATAAAGGTGTTCCAGCTGAACGTTTATCTTACATAGCTCGCAGAGCTGTTCAAACTGAACCAGGTTCATGGAAAGAGATGCAGAAACTGCCAATGCATGAGAAACAAGTATGGTATAAAGCCGCTGATGAAGAAATGACATCACTCAAAGATCTCCAGACATGGACACTTTCAGAGCTACCTCAAGGTAAACATGCCATAGGATGCAAATGGGTTTTTAAAACCAAATGTAACTCTGAAGGGAAAGTCTGTCGCTACAAGGCAAGGCTGGTTGCTAAAGGTTACTCACAGAAGTTCGGTGAGGACTATGATGCTACTTTTGCTCCAGTTGCTAAACAAAGTACTTTCAGAACACTAATGACAGTGGCTGCCATGCGTACAATGATTGTGAAACATCACGATATTAAGACAGCTTTTCTTAATGGTGATATTGAAGAAGAAATTTACATGTCACAGTCAGAAGGATATTTGAAAAAGGGACAAGAGCATTTTGTCTGCAAGTTGAATAAACCTCTTTATGGCCTTAAACAATCAGCTCGAGCATGGAACCTGAAGATTAATCAAGTTCTACTAAATGAAGGATTTACAAGAAGCAAAGCTGATCCGTGCCTATATGCTAAACAAGTAGACACTGAGTGGATGTATCTGCTAATTTATGTAGATGACCTGATCATTGCTCACAAAAACAACAATGAAATTGCAAAGTTAACAGGAGTACTCAACAAGCACTTTGAAACTAAAGACCTAGGTGAAGTGACATATTATCTTGGAATTGACATCCAGCGTGAGAAAGATGGAAGTTTCCTGTTGAATCAGAGTGCAAAAATTGAATCTATTCTTCAGCAATTCAACATGACAGAGGTGAAAGGAGCAAGCACACCAATGGATACAGTCTATCCAAAGTTAGAAGGAGAAGATGATCTTCTCACATCCAATGAACAATACAGACAAGCAGTGGGGGCACTTCTCTACATTGCAACCACTACACGTCCAGACATTGCAGCCAGCATGTCTCTTCTTTGCAGGCGAGTTGATAAACCACGTCAAAGAGACTGGGATGCGATCAAAAGAGTTATGAGATATCTGAAACAGACAAAAGACTTAAATTTGTAACTATCAGCAAGTGGTGGTTTAAACCTCGTGGGATATGTGGACTCCGATTGGGCAGGTGATCACAGCACACGCAAATCCACAAGTGGTTACTTATTAAAATTGGGAGACAGTCCTATATCATGGTCCAGCAAGAAACAGATGTCAGTGGCATTGTCCTCTACAGAAGCTGAATACATATCTGCAGCTTATGCCAGTCAAGAAGTTGTGTGGTTACAGCAATTACTCAAGGATCTTGGAGAAGCAACATCAGAACCTACCGTCTTATTTGAGGATAATCAGGCTTGCATTAAGCTTGCAACAAGTGAGAAAATTAATGGAAGAACCGAGCACATCGATGTCAGACATCATTACATTCATGACTTAGTTGATCAGAAAGTGATTGTACTTGTGTATTGTGAGTCGGAAAAAATGATTGCTGATGCTTTGACAAAGCCACTAGCTAGAACCAGATTTGTGGATCTTAGATCAGAAATGGGATTGACATAGATAGTAGTTGTTGAGTGGGGGTGTTAGCATACAAGGTTTGTATTTAATCAGCAACAACCACTGTATGTCATTACTGTGTGCCTATTACATTGTATGACCACTAGATGGCAGTGTTGCATTTGTGAGTTCATGTTTTTGTCTATGCACAAAAAGTAATAAACGAGTTCCTGCTCCGAACAAAGCAGTGTTCAGTGAAACAACAGACTGTCTGCCTGTACTTTGTTTAGCTCCAAAAGGTTATGTCTAACAGTTTTTTCTCCCTAAATGCACCACCATTGTACTGTAACTGCATGCAGTGCAAATGGCTGCAGCAAGGCCCCATTTACCAGTAATGCCCACCAAACACAAAGCATTGGGGTTACAGCGTGTGCACAACCCTGGCTGCTGCCTCTGCAGGTTAAGAGAAAGCAGTTGGGGGTGGTAAAAACGTGGCTCAGTTACATTATTTTACCAGCCCCCCCCCCCCCATGTCATTGAGCTCTCAGGCTAGGTTCACACTATTGTGGCTCTATGAGTTGTGTTTGCTTGGACAGGGAAGCTCATTCATTATAATAGGTTGCTGTGCCTGCGTTTCCCTGCACCGATTATAAAACACAGTGGCTGGGAAATCGCAGGCAGTTTTTCCACCATGCAAATTCCAAGCGGTTCTCTCATCTGCATACGTGTTGTGTTTTTAGATGGGTGGGGGTGCTCTTAGGAATGAATGGAACCCCCACACATCTGTAAAGAGCTCACATTTTACCGGTATTTATCGGTTCTGAAACCGCCCAACCACATATACACTGCGGCAGGGCCAGAGCCGGTGCTAGGCTATTTTTCACCCTAGGCAAGACCAGCTCTTTGCACCCCCCCCCCAAAAGAAAAAAACTGTACACATCCCCCCTTCCTGTACATAATGCCTCCCCTTTCCCCCTTTTAACTCCACTCTCCCCGTCCTGTATACACTGCCCCCTTTAATCCTACACCCCCCTTCCTGCCCTTCTTTAATGCTACACCCACTTTCCTGCACACACTGCCCCCCTTTAATCCTATACCCCCTTCATATACACACTGCCCCCCTTTAACTCTACACCCCCTTCATATACACACTGCCCCCCTTTAACCCTACACCCCCCTCATATACACACTGCCCCCTTTAACCCTACACCCCCCTCATATACACACTGCCCCCCTTTAATCCTATACCCCCTTCATATACTCACTGCCCCCCTTTAATCCTACACATCCCTTCTTGTACACACTGCCCCTTCTCCCTTCCTGCACACACTGCCCCCTTTAACCCTACACCCCCCTCATATACACACTGCCCCCCTTTAACCCTACACCCCCCTCATATACACACTGCCCCCCTTTAACCCTACACCCCCCTCATATACACACTGCCCCCTTTAACCCTACACCCCCCTCATATACACACTGCCCCCCTTTAATCCTATACCCCCTTCATATCCACACTGCCCCCCTTTAATCCTATACCCCCTTCATATACACACTGCCCCCCTTTAATCCTACACATCCCTTCTTATACAAAGTGCCCCCCATTTAACCCTACACACCCCTTCTTGTACACACTGCCCCTTCCCCCTTCCGGCACACACTGCCCCCCTTTAGCCCTGCACACCCCTTCATATACAAAGTGCCCCCGTTTCTAGAGGTGACCTCCCCTGGGGATGAGAAGGTGACAGGAGAGGAATGGGGCACTGGCCATGGCTGCGCCCTAGGGGTGGCAGTGCGCCCTAGGCGGCCGCCTAGTTTGCCTAGTGGTAGCACCAGCCCTGGGCAGGGCGGCCCTCCTGCATGAACCGACATAGGGCTACATTGGTCACACGCCTGCAGCTAGGGGGTGAGTGTGCGCTCCCTCCCCCAATCAGCAGCGGGGAAGTCGATGCACAGGACAGGCGGCTCCGATTCCCCCCTGACACCCACGATCGTTCCCCGCTGAGAGAGAAGGACGGTCGGATGTTGTAATCACAGCTGACCATTCTTCTCCCTGGAATGATCACAGAGCTCCTTCTATATAGGATCACATGTCTCTATGGTCATTTCACAAGCCCCTCCCCCCACAGTTAGAATCACTCCCCTAGGTACACATTTAACCCTTTGATCACCCACAGTGTTAACCCCTTCCCTGCCAGTGTCATTATTACAGTGACAGTGCATACTTTTAGCACTGATTACTGTAGTAATGTCACTGGTCCCCCCAAAAGTGTCAAAAATATCAGTCAGGGGTCCAATCTGTCCGCCGCAATGTTGCAGTCCCACAAAAAAAATTGCAGATCGCCGCCATTACTAGTAAAAAAAAACAATAAAAGTGACAGAAATCTTTCCCGTAGTTTGTAGACGCAATAACTTTTGCGCAAACCAATCAAAATACGCTTATTGCAATTTTTTTTACCAAACATATGTAGCAGAAAACAAATTGGCCAAAAATGTTAAAAAAATTAGATTTTTAAATTTCCTTTTTTATTGGGAATATTTTTATTTCAGAATTGTCGCTCTTTTTTTGTTTATAGCGCAAAAAGTAAAAATTGCACAGGTGATCAAATACCACCAAAAGAAAGTTCTGTTTGTGGGAAAAAAAGGATGTCAATTTTATTTTGGTACAGCGTCGCACGACCGCGCAATTGTCCGTTAAAATCACGCAGTGCCGAATCGCAAAATAGGGGCTGGTCAGGAAGGGGGTAAATCTTCCGGTCCAGAAGTGGTTAAAGTGAACCTAGCCTTATGGTGGTCATACACGAGCAGAAATATCGGCCGTGCGAGTTTTCTAAAATCGAACGATTTATTGGAATGGCAAAAGATACTACCATCATGGAACGATCAAATTTCGAAAGATAAACGTTCCATGAACATAAATGATTTGTATGCGGCACTGCGCCTCATTTCACGGGTCAATGCAAACTGATCGGTAATACCGGAATATCATTGGTTGTGGAAAGATTGAAACAATAATGACTGCAAAGACTTTATTTGAAAAGAAATAAATGTAGAACATTACATAACGATCGTTGTATTTTTGGGACCATAACATGTTTTATAATCTTTCTATTGTTTGTGACATGCTGTGCTTTATTTCCAATAAAGTTTGTTGATTATTGCACAATTTTGGTTGGCTATTGTATGCTCTATATTTGTAAAAACGAATTTTCTTCATTTTCCTAACTGTTGTTACAATGAGTCCAAATTAACAAATAATTATAAATGTTAAATTGTTAAATTAAAATTCCAATAAAAATGTAAAAGAGGGTTAGGGTTGGGGTTAGAGTTAGGGTTAGGTTTAGGGGGTTAGGGTTAGGGGTTAGAGTTAGGGTTAGGGGTTAGAGTTAGGTTTAGGGTAACCCCTAACCCTAGCCCTAACCCCTAACCCTAACCCCATCCCTAATCCTAACCCTACCCCTAACCCCCAACCCTAACCCTAACCATAACCCAACCCCTAACCCCTACCCCTAACCCATAACCCTAACCCTAACTCCTAACCCTAAACCATAACCCTAACCCCTAACCCTAACCCTCTAACCCTAACCCCTAACCCCTAACCCTAACCCCTAACCCCCAACCCTTACCCCCAACCCCAACCCTAACCCTCTTTTACATTTTTATTGGAATTTTAATTTAACAATTTAACATTTATAATTATTTGTTAATTTGGACTCATTGTAACAACAGTTAGGAAAATGAAGAAAATTTTAGGGTTTAGGGTTAGGGGTTAGGGTTAGGGTTAGGGGCTAGGGTTAGTTTTAGGGGTTAGGGTTAGGTTTAGGGTTAGGGTTAGGGGTTAGAGGTTAGGGTTAGGGGCTAGGGTTAGGGGCTAGGGTTAGGTTTAGGGGCTAGGGTTGGGGGCTAGGGTTAGGTTTAGGGGTTGTGTGCCCTTGTTTGATGAGTTTAGCCATGAACATTTGTGGAAGTTAGGGTTAGGGGCTAGGGTTAGGTTTAGGGTTAGGTTTAGGGTGAGGGTTATGGTTAGGGGTTGTGTGCCTTAGGGTTAGGGGTTAGGGTTAGGGGTTAGAGTTAGGGTTAGGGTTAGGGGTTAGAGTTAGGTTTAGGGCTAGAGTTAGGGGTTAGGGGTTAGAGTTAGGGTTAGGGGTTAGAGTTAGGGGTTAGGGTTAGGGGTTAGAGTTAGGGTTAGGCTTAGGGTTAGGGTTAGGGGTTAGAGTTAGGGGTTAGGGTTAGGGGTTAGAGTTAGGGGTTAGGGGTTAGAGTTAGGGGTTAAGGGTTAGAGTTAGGGTTAGGGGTTAGAGTTAGGGGTTAGAGTTAGGGTTAGGTTTAGGGTTAGGGTTACAGTTAGGTTTTGGGTTAGGGTTAGGGGTTGTGTGCCCTTGTTTGATGAGTTTAGCCATGAACATTCGTGAAAGTTAGGGATAGGGTTAGGGGCTAGGGTTAGGTTTAGGGTTAGGTTTAGGGTGAGGGTTATGGGTTAGGGGTTGTGTGCCTTAGGGTTAGGGTTAGGGGTTAGGGTTAGGGGTTAGAGTTAGGTTTAGGGTTAGGGTTAGGGGTTAG
>NW_028119819.1:75285-92256 GCF_965119305.1 Pelophylax lessonae
CCCATAATTCTGCAGCTAACCAATGGCACCACCTAGTGTTCTTCTGAGATATCTGCACCTCAATTTATTCTTCCCGGAGGAAGATATCCTAGAAGGGAAGAAATTAACATCTAAATTATCATTCAGGGGGGCTTTCAGATATCCCCTTCATTTCATTTCTGGAGATGTTCGATGTTATATTCGATCCTCTCCAGTGCCCTTCAATTGTATCTATCCTATAAAATTTTACAGGTCCAAACCATTTGGTGGAGGGGGATTATGGTGTGGGGGAGGGGGATTATGGTGTGGGGGAGGGGGAATTACGGTATGGAGGGGGGATTATGGTGTGGGGGAGGGGGGAATTTTGGTGTGGGGGAGGGGGAATTACGGTGTGGGGGGGATTATGGTGTGGGGGAGGGGGGTTAAGGTGTGGGGGGGATTATGGTGTGGGGGAGGGAGGATTACGGTGTGGGGGAGGGGGGATTATGGTGTGGGGGAGGGAGGATTATGGTGTGGAGGAGGGGGAATATGGTGTGGGGGAGGGGGATTATGGTGTGGAGGGGGGATTATGGTGTGGGGGTGTTTTTCAGGGGTTGGGTTTGGCCCCTTAGTTCCAGTGAAAGGAACTCTTAAGGTGTCAGCATACCAAGACATTTTGGACAATTTCATGCTCCCAACTTTGTGGGAGGAGTTTGGGGATGGCCCCTCCCTGTTCCAACATGACTGCGCACCAGTGCACAAAGCAAGGTCCATAAAGACATGGATGAACGAGTTTGGGGTGGAGGAACATGACTGGCCTGCACAGAGTCCTGACCTCAACCCCATAGAACACCTTTGGGATGAATTAGAGCAGAGACTGTGAGCCAGGCCTTCTCATCCAACATCAGTGCCTGACCTCACAAATACACTTCTGGAAGAATGGTGAAACATTCCCATAGACACTCCTAAACCTTGTGGACAGCCTTCCCAGAAGAGTTGAAGCTGTTATAGCTGCAAAGGGTGGGCAAACTCAATATTGAACCCTACGGACTAAGACTGGGATGCCATTAAAGTTCATGTGTGTGTAAAGGCCGGCGTCCCAATACTTTTGGTAATATTGTGTATATAGGGAGGGGGGAGGGGGTGTATAGTGTATATAGGGAGGGGGGAGGGGGTGTATAGTGTATATAGGGAGGGGGTGTATAGTGTATATAGAGAGGCGTCCCAATACTTTTGGTAATATAGAGTATATAGAGAGGCGTCCCAATACTTTTGGTAATATAGTGTATATAGAGAGGCGTCCCAATACTTTTGGTAATATAGTGTATATAGAGAGGGGTCCCAATACTTTTGGTAATATAGTGTATATAGAGGCGTCCCAATACTTTTGGTAATATAGTGTATATAGAGAGGGGTCCCAATACTTTTGGTAATATAGTGTATATAGAGGCGTCCCAATACTTTTGGTAATATAGTGTATATAGAGAGGGGGGAGGGGGTGTATAGTGTATATAGGGAGGGGGGAGGGGGTGTATAGTGTATATAGAGAGGGGGGAGGGGTGTATATAGGGAGGGGGGAAGGGGGTGTATAGTGTATATAGGGAGGGGGTGTATAGTGTATATAGGGAGGGGGGAGGGGTGTATAGTGTATATAGGGAGGGGGGAGGGGGTGTATAGTGTATATAGGGAGGGGGGGAGGGGGTGTATAGTGTATATAGGGAAGGGGGAGGGGGTGTATAGTGTATATAGGGAGGGGGTGTATAGTGTATATAGAGAGGCGTCCCAATACTTTTGGTAATATAGAGTATATAGAGAGGCGTCCCAATACTTTTGGTAATATAGTGTATATAGAGAGGCGTCCCAATACTTTTGGTAATATAGTGTATATAGAGAGGGGTCCCAATACTTTTGGTAATATAGTGTATATAGAGGCGTCCCAATACTTTTGGTAATATAGTGTATATAGAGAGGGGTCCCAATACTTTTGGTAATATAGTGTATATAGAGGCGTCCCAATACTTTTGGTAATATAGTGTATATAGAGAGGGGGAGGGGGTGTATAGTGTATATAGGGAGGGGGGAGGGGGTGTATAGTGTATATAGAGAGGGGGGAGGGTGTATATAGGGAGGGGGAAGGGGGTGTATAGTGTATATAGGGAGGGGGTGTATAGTGTATATAGGGAGGGGGGAGGGGTGTATAGTGTATATAGGGAGGGGGGAGGGGGTGTATAGTGTATATAGGGAGGGGGGAGGGGGTGTATAGTGTATATAGGGAAGGGGGAGGGGGTGTATAGTGTATATAGGGAGGTGTCCCAATACTTTTGGTAATATTGTGTATATATAGAGAGGCGTCCCAATACTTTTGGTAATATAGTGTATATAGAGAGGCGTCCCAATACTTTTGGTAATATAGTGTATATAGAGAGGCGTCCCAATACATTTGGTAATATAGTGTATATAGAGAGGGGTCCTAATACTTTTGGTAATATAGTGTATATAGGGAGGTGTCCCAATACTTTTGGTAATATAGTGTATATAGAGAGGGGTCCTAATACTTTTGGTAATATAGTGTATATAGGGAGGTGTCCCAATACTTTTGGTAATATAGTGTATATAGAGAGGTGTCCCAATACTTTTGGTAATATAGTGTATATAGGGAGGTGTCCCAATACTTTTGGTAATATAGTGTATATAGAGAGGCGTCCTAATACTTTTGGTAATATAGTGTATATAGAGAGGTGTCCCAATACTTTTGGTAATATAGTGTATATAGGGAGGTGTCCCAATACTTTTGGTAATATAGTGTATATAGAGAGGGGTCCCAATACATTTGGTAATACAGTGTATATAGAGAGGCGCCCCAATACTTTTGGTAATATAGTGTATATAGAGAGGCGTCCCAATACTTTTGGTAATATAGTGTATATAGAGAGGCGTCCCAATACTTTTGGTAATATAGTGTATATAGAGAGGCGTCCCAATACTTTTGGTAATATAGTGTATATAGAGAGGCGTCCCAATACTTTTGGTAATACAGTGTATATAGAGAGGCGTCCCAATACTTTTGGTAATACAGTGTATATAGAGAGGCGTCCCAATACTTTTGGTAATATAGTGTATATAGAGAGGCGTCCCAATAGTTTTGGTAATATAGTGTATATAGAGAGGGGGGAGGGGGTGTATAGTGTATATAGGGAGGGGGGAGGGGGTGTATAGTGTATATAGAGAGGGGGGTGGGGGGGTATAGTGTATATAGGGAGGGGGAAGGGGGTGTATAGTGTATATAGGGAGGGGGTGTATAGTGTATATAGGGAGGGGGGAGGGGTGTATAGTGTATATAGGGAGGGGGGAGGGGGTGTATAGTGTATATAGGGAGGGGGGAGGGGGTGTATAGTGTATATAGGGAAGGGGGAGGGGGTGTATAGTGTATATAGGGAGGTGTCCCAATACTTTTGGTAATATTGTGTATATATAGAGAGGCGTCCCAATACTTTTGGTAATATAGTGTATATAGAGAGGCGTCCCAATACTTTTGGTAATATAGTGTATATAGAGAGGCGTCCCAATACTTTTGGTAATATAGTGTATATAGAGAGGGGTCCTAATACTTTTGGTAATATAGTGTATATAGGGAGGTGTCCCAATACTTTTGGTAATATAGTGTATATAGAGAGGGGTCCTAATACTTTTGGTAATATAGTGTATATAGGGAGGTGTCCCAATACTTTTGGTAATATAGTGTATATAGAGAGGTGTCCCAATACTTTTGGTAATATAGTGTATATAGGGAGGTGTCCCAATACTTTTGGTAATATAGTGTATATAGAGAGGCGTCCTAATACTTTTGGTAATATAGTGTATATAGAGAGGTGTCCCAATACTTTTGGTAATATAGTGTATATAGGGAGGTGTCCCAATACTTTTGGTAATATAGTGTATATAGAGAGGGGTCCCAATACTTTTGGTAATATAGTGTATATAGAGAGGCGTCCCAATACTTTTGGTAATATAGTGTATATAGAGAGGCGTCCCAATACTTTTGGTAATATAGTCTATATAGAGAGGCGTCCCAATACTTTTGGTAATATAGTGTATATAGAGAGGCGTCCCAATACTTTTGGTAATATAGTGTATATAGAGAGGCGTCCCAATACTTTTGGTAATACAGTGTATATAGAGAGGCGTCCCAATACTTTTGGTAATACAGTGTATATAGAGAGGCGTCCCAATACTTTTGGTAATATAGTGTATATAGAGAAGCGTCCCAATACTTTTGGTAATATAGTGTATATAGAGAGGCGTCCCAATACTTTTGGTAATATAGTGTATATAGGGAGGCGTCCCAATACTTTTGGTAATATAGTGTATATAGAGAGGCATCCCAATACTTTTGGTAATATAGTGTATATAGAGAGGCGTCCCAATACTTTTGGTAATATAGTGTATATAGAGAGGCGTCCCAATACTTTTGGTAATACAGTGTATATAGAGAGGCGTCCTAATACTTTTGGTAATATAGTGTATATAGAGAGGCATCCCAATACTTTTGGTAATATAGTGTATATAGAGAGGCGTCCCAATACTTTTGGTAATATAGTGTATATAGAGAGGCATCCCAATACTTTTGGTAATATAGTGTATATAGAGAGGCGTCCCAATACTTTTGGTAATATAGTGTATATAGAGAGGCATCCCAATACTTTTGGTAATACAGTGTATATAGAGAGGCGTCCTAATACTTTTGGTAATATAGTGTATATAGAGAGGCGTCCCAATACTTTTGGTAATATAGTGTATATAGAGAGGCGTCCTAATACTTTTGGTAATATAGTGTATATAGAGAGGTGTCCCAATACTTTTGGTAATATAGTGTATATAGAGAGGCGTCCCAATACTTTTGGTAATATAGTGTATATAGAGAGGTGTCCCAATACTTTTGGTAATATAGTGTATATAGAGAGGGGTCCCAATACTTTTGGTAATATAGTGTATATAGAGAGGGGTCCCAATACTTTTGGTAATATAGTGTATATAGAGAGGCGTCCCAATACTTTTGGTAATACAGTGTATATAGGGAGGTGTCCCAATACTTTTGGTAATATAGTGTATATAGAGAGGCGTCCCAGTACTTTTGGTAATATAGTGTATATATAGAGAGGCGTCCCAATACTTTTGGTAATATAGTGTATATAGGGAGGTGTCCCAATACTTTTGGTAATATAGTGTATATAGAGAGGGGTCGCAATACTTTTGGTAATATAGTGTATATAGAGAGGGGTCTCAATACTTTTGGTAATATAGTGTATATATAGAGGCGTCCCAATACTTTTGGTAATATAGTGTATATAGAGAGGGGGGAGGGGGTGTATAGTGTATATAGGGAGGTGTCCCAATACTTTTGGTAATATAGTGTATATAGAGAGGCGTCCCAATACTTTTGGTAATATTGTGTATATAGAGAGGCGTCCCAATACTTTTGGTAATATAGTGTATATAGAGAGGCGTCCCAATACTTTTGGTAATATAGTGTATATAGAGAGGCGTCCCAATACTTTTGGTAATATAGTGTATATAGAGAGGGGTCCCAATACTTTTGGTAATAAAGTGTATATAGAGAGGTGTCCCAATATTTTTGGTAATATAGTGTATATAGGGAGGCGTCCCAATACTTTTGGTAATATAGTGTATATAGAGAGGGGTCCCAATACTTTTGGTAATATAGTGTATATAGAGAGGCGTCCCAATACTTTTGGTAATATAGTGTATATAGAGAGGGGTCCCAATACTTTTGGTAATATAGTGTATATAGAGAGGCGTCCCAATACTTTTGGTAATATAGTGTATATAGAGAGGCGTCCCAATACTTTTGGTAATATAGTGTATATAGAGAGGGGTCCCAATACTTTTGGTAATATAGTGTATATAGAGAGGCGTCCCAATACTTTTGGTAATATAGTGTATATAGAGAGGCGTCCCAATACTTTTGGTAATATAGTGTATATAGAGAGGGGTCCCAATACTTTTGGTAATATAGTGTATATAGAGAGGCGTCCCAATACTTTTGGTAATATAGTGTATATAGAGAGGGGTCCCAATACTTTTGGTAATATAGTGTATATAGAGAGGCGTCCCAATACTTTTGGTAATCTAGTGTATATAGGGAGGCGTCCCAATACTTTTGGTAATATAGTGTATATAGAGAGGGGTCCCAATACTTTTGGTAATATAGTGTATATAGAGAGGCGTCCCAATACTTTTGGTAATATAGTGTATATAGAGAGGGGTCCCAATACTTTTGGTAATATAGTGTATATAGAGAGGCGTCCCAATACTTTTGGTAATCTAGTGTATATAGAGAGGCGTCCCAATACTTTTGGTAATATAGTGTATATAGAGAGGGGTCCCAATACTTTTGGTAATATAGTGTATATAGAGAGGGGTCCCAATACTTTTGGTAATATAGTATATTTGCCCAACAAGAACCAGCACTGTACTGGTAAGTGGCTGGACTTTGAGTGGTTATACTGGGATGATTATTGTGGCGCCAACACTTTGCGCAGCGCTTTACAAAATGAAGGCAGACATTACATTACAGTTTGGAAGAAAAGGAATCAGAGGCTGGCTCTTAGAGCTTACAATCTAAAAGGGCGTCATCTTGGTATGGTTTATTTTCAGCCGGCAGTTGGTTTTCATGTAAAGTGATCCAAGGGGCTATTTAGAAGAAACAGTAATTCCAGCACCTGGTACCCAGTGCTAGTGGCCATCATCCCTCATCAATATATACAAAGGAATCCCCAATGGTGTGGGACTATGAATGCACCTAGACACTGTATATCGGAGTTAAAATAATAAATTTTATTAAACGATTATACAAACAAATATAGTAAGGACATCGACATGAAAAGAGGGGCATATAAAAATCGCATGCAATTGACAGATCATGTACCAGACCACATTGAAGACGCTCAGGTGCACATGGTGGATTTGAACCGGAAAATAGACCCTACGCGTTTCGGGTGTCAAACAGCCCTTCCTCAGGGGTCAACCAAAGTTCCAAAGGCACCTAATATGCTCTTGACGTCTACACAAAAGATTGGAATGATCTGTCGTTTAAAAATGGTAATTTAATACCGTGGAGAGGAATGCCCAGGTTCCAATGAGCCAGTTAAAGGCAAAATGAGGAAAAGAGAAGTGTAGTAGTTGCCCTGGAGGACCACCGGGGCACCACGATGATCGAACAAGGACCACTCCAAAGGAAGTCCTCACTCATATAGTGGGGGCAATTTGTTATCAACCTGTGAAGTTTAAGGAGAGTGTAATGACGGAGGGTCATATATTGTAGAGAGGAAATAGGAGTATGACAACATGTGAATATCTGTTTGTGTGTGGTCCTAGAACTTGGCAACCTCTGCTAATCAAGGGGCTATTTAGCCTCTAGATTTCTTTTAGAAGTAGTGGGAGAGGACACGCCCCCTCCCCTCCCCCCACCTTCCATGGTTTTCTATGGCTCTTCTGTCCCACTAAGAACGCAGTCGGTGGTTCCGCCAGCTGACCATAGAGTTGAGCGGAGATGAGAATGGCTCCAATCATCTCTATGGTCTAAGAAACTGGAAACTACGAGAATTTCATCCCCGGATGACCCCGCGCCATGGGAAATCCGGTCACCGCGGCGATCTCTGTGCGGTCAGACGCTTTAACCGCTTAACGACCGCCCAGAGCAGTTAAGTGCTGTAGGTCTATGTCAGTTGCACAACTGCAGCTAGGGGGCGAGCGTGCACCACTGGCGATATGTTCCCACCCCCCATTGTCAGGGGGGACTCCGATGTACAGGACAGGCGGCTCCGATTCCCCCCTGACACCCGCGATCGTTCCCCGCTGAGAGAGAAGGACGGTCGGATGTTGTAATCACAGCTGACCGTTCTTCTCCCTGGAATGATCACAGAGCACCTTCTATATAGGAGCACAGGTCTCTATGGTCATTTCACAAGCCACGCCCCCCACAGTTAGAAAACACCCCCTAGGCTCACATTTAACCCCTTGATTACCTATACTGTTAACCCCTTCCCTGCCAGTGTCATTAGTACAGTAACAGTGCATATGTATAGCACTGATTACTGTAGTGATGTCACTGGTCCCCCAAAAGTGTTAAAAATGTCAGTCAGGGGTCCGATCTGTCTGCCGCAATGTCGCAGCCCAGCTAAAAATCGCAGATCGCCGCCATTACTAGTAAAAAAATAAATAGATAAATAAAAATGACAAAAATCTTTCCCGTAGTTAGTACACACAATAACTTTTGCGCAAACCAATCAAAATACGCTTATTGCGATTTGTTTTTACCAATAATATGAAGCAGAAAACAAATTGGCCTAAAATGTTGAAAAAATTTAGATTTTTACATTTTTTATTGGGAATTTTATAAAGCGGAATGTGAAAAATATAGTTGTTTTTTTTTTCAGAATTGTCGCTCTTTTTTTGTTTATAGCACAAAAAATAAAAATCGCAGAGGTGATCAAATACCACCAAAGGAAAGCTCTGTTTGTGGGAAAAAAGAACGTAAATGTTGTTTGGGTACAGCGTCACACGACCGCGCAATTGTCAGTTAAAGACGCACAGTGCCGAATCGCAAAAAGTGGCCTGGACATAAAGCAGGAAAATCCTCCGGCAGGAAAGTGGTTAAAATAACACAGTGCCAAATCGCAAAATATGATCTGGTCATTAAGGGGAGTAAAACTTCTGGTGCAGAAGGGGTTAATGGGCAGAAGAGAGATCGAGAGTCTAATAGACCCCAAATCTCCCAAAAAAGAGTTTCTGTCCCTACAGATTGCTATCATGGGGGGGAGGGGGATTTACATTCCCAGCGATAACAATAAAAGTCATAATAAATGAAAGAAATGGTGTAAATAAAAAAATAGTTTAAAAAAATATATATTAAAAGAATCCCCTCGCCTTCCCTCCCCCTCCCCCCACAAAGAGTAAGACAACCATGGCTCTCCTGGGGTATGTAACCAGCAGTTGTGGGCAGAGGCGTACCTAGGGTCTTTAGTGCCCATGGCGAGGAGCTGTATTGGCGCCCCCCCCCCAGAAAGAGAGAGAGAGAGCGTTTGACAGAGGGAGACAGAGGGGGAGGGTTTGACAGAGAGAGGGGGTGACAGAGAGAGGAGGGGGTGACAGAGAGAAAAAGGAGGTGGGTGACAGAGAGAGAGAGAGAGAGGAGGGGGTGACAGAGAAAAGGGGGTGGTAGGGAAAGAGAGGGGGGTGACAGGGAGAGAGAGGGGGGTGACAGAGAGAGAGGGAGTTACAGAGAGAGAGGGGGTGACAGAGAGAGAGAGAATGGGTGACACAGAGAGAGAGAAGGGGTGACACAGAGAGAGAAGTGGTGACACAGAGAGAGAGGGGGGAGAGAGAAGGGGGTGACAGATAGAAAGAGGGGGGTGACACACAGAGAGAGGAGGTGACAGAGAGAGAGAGAGGGGGTGGCACAAAAAGAGAGGGGGTGACAGGGAGAGAGAGAGGGGGGTGACAGGGTGAGAGAGGGGGGTGACAGGGAGAGAGAGAGGGAGGTGACAGGGATAGAGAGAGGGGGGTGACAGGGAGAGAGAGAGGGAGATGACAGGGATAGAGAGAGGGGGGTGACAGGGAGAGAGAGAGAGGTGGGTGACAGGGAGAGAGAGGAGGTGACATGGAGAGAGAGGGGGTGACAGGGAGATAGAGGGGGTGTCAGGAACAGAGAGAGAGAAGGGAAAGAGAGAGCGAGAGAGAGAGAGAGAGAGAGAAAGGGGTGACAGAGAGAGAGAGAGAGAAGGGGTGACATAGAGAGAGAGGGGGGAGAGCGAGAAGGGGGTGACCCAGAGAGAGAGGGGGGTGACACAGAGAGAGAATGGGGTGGCACAGGGGGTGGCACAGAGAGAAAGGGGGTAACAGGGAGAGAGAGAGAGGGGGTGACAGGGAGAGAGAGAGAGGGGGTGACAGGGAGAGAGAGAGGGAAGTGACATGGAGAGGGGGGTGACAGGGAGAGAGTAGGGGGTGACATGGAGAGGGGGTGACATAGAGAGAGAGAGGGGGGGTGACAGGGAGAGAGAGAGAGGGGGTGACAGGGAGAGAGAGAGGGGGGGTGACAGGGTTAGAGAGAGGGGGTGACAGGGAGAGAGAGGGGGTGACAGGGAGAGAGAGGGGGTGACAGGGAGAGAGAGGGGGTGACAGGGAGAGAGGGGGTGTCAGGGAGAGAGAGGGGGTGACAGGGAGAGAGGGGGTGTCAGGGAGAGAGAAGGGGTGTCAGGGAGAGAGAGGGGGTGACAGGGAGAGAGAGAGGGGGGGTGACAGGGTTAGAGAGAGGGGGATGACAGGGAGAGAGGGGGTGACAGGGAGAGAGAGGGGGTGACAGGGAGAGAGGGGGTGACAGGGAGAGAGGGGGTGACAGAGAGAGAGGGGGTGACAGGGAGAGAGGGGGTGACAGAGAGAGAGGGGGATGACAGGGAGAGAGGGGGTGACAGAGAGAGAGGGGGATGACAGGGAGAGAGGGGGTGACAGGGAGAGAGAGGGGGTGACAGGGAGAGAGGGGGTGACAGGGAGAGAGGGGGTGACAGAGAGAGAGGGGGTGACAGGGAGAGAGGGGGTGACAGGGAGAGAGGGGATGACAGGGAGAGAGGGGGTGACAGAGAGAGAGGGGGTGACAGGGAGAGATGAGGGGGCTGACAGGGAGGTGACAGGGGGAGGGGGCAGTGACAGGGAGAGAGAGGGGGTGACAGGGAGAGAGGGGGGTGAAAGGGAGAGGGGGGGTGACAGGGAGAGAGAGGTACAATGCAGACACAGATGACCCCGCACATTATAACCTGTCATGGGAGGGGGGCATACAGGCTGCACACTACAGAGGGTGGTGGTGGGGAGTATATCCAGGGAGAACACACCGCAGCTCTCTGTACTCCCAGAAGTCCATGTAGGACAGGATCAGCAGCAGAGGGTCAGACGGCAGATCGGTCAGTCCCAGCTCCCCGCCCCCTACCATCTTTATGGCGACCCGCAGAGCAAGTTCAACTCCTCCCCTTCCCACCACCACACCACGCCCATTTCAAGAAGCATATGCCGCCTGGAGTGGACACAGAGCTCCGGGATTGGAGCCACACGCTGCCTGGGGGTGCCAGGGGCGTAGGCTGAGCAGTTGGCAACAATCACCGCTAACACTGACAATTCCCCCCCCCTCGGCCTGCGCCCCTGGCGGGCGCCTTTCTGGCCAACCCCTTGGTACGCCCCTGGTTGTGGGGTCAGATCAGGGGAGGTCACCCCAGCAGAAGACCTCCTCTGTACATAGAAATGTGCGGCGTTTGTCGGCGCTGCGCGGGCGTGAGATTCTAAAGCGCGTCGCGTGTGACGTCTATATACTCAACTTTTTTATCTCACCCAACAAGCGGGCAATTTATTGTGTTTTTGTGCAATAAAATAAAAAAAAGTGTATTTTTAACCACTTCTGGACCGGAAGATTTACCCCCCGTGATGGCCGTACTATTTTTTGTGATTCAGCACTGCGTGACTTTAACTGACAATTGCGCGGTCGTGCGACGCTGTACCCAAACAAAATTGACGTCCTTTTTTTTCCCACAAACAGAGCTTTCTTTTGGCGGTATTTCATCACCTGTGCGATTTTTATTTTTTGCACTATAAACAAAAAGACAGCGACTATTCTGAAAAAAAAACAATATTTTTCACATTCTGATATATAAAATTCCCAATAAAAAACTATAAAAATCGGATTTTTTCATCATTTTTGGCCAATTTGTTTTCTGCTACATATTTTTGGTAAAAAAAAATTGCAATAAATGTATTTTGTTTTGTTTGCGTTTACTAACTACGGGAAAGATTTCTGTCATTTTTTATTGTTTTGTTTTTTTCCTAGTAATGGCGGCGATCTGCGATTTTTTGCGGGACTGCGACATTTCGGCGGACACCTAAAATGGTGGGAGAGTTTTTTGTATTTGTTGTCACATAATATTTATGCTGCAGTTTTTCCCACGCAATTTTGTTTTTTTAACTGCTTGCTGACCGCCCGCCGCATATATACTGGCTCAGCTGACATTTTTGACCCTTTTTGGGGGACCATTGACAGTAATCAGTGCTAAAGATATGCACTGTCACTGTACTAATGACACTGGCAGGGGAGGGGTTAACCCAGGGGTTAAATGTTTGCCTAGGGGTGTTTTCTAACTGTGAGGGGGAGGGGCTTATCTGTTCCTAAATAGGAGGAGCTCTGGGTTGATTGCTGAGAGAAGAACGGTGTGCCGTGGTTACAATATTAGACCGACGTCCTCTCTCCACGGGGAGCTCTGACCACACCCACAGGGAATCCAAATACCATTAATCTATAGGAAGGATTCTTTACTGTCAGAGTGGTGAGGATGTGGAATTCCCTTCCACAAGCAGTGCTACACAGGAACACGGATCTCTGTCCTCCCCCCCAGTCACAGCTCCTCCCAAAGTCACAGCTCCTCCCCCACAGTCACAGCTCCTCCCCAGTCACAGCTCCTCCCCAAGTTACAGCTCCTCCCCCACAGTCACAGCTCCTCCCCCACAGTCACAGCTCCTCCCCCACAGTCACAGCTCCTCCCCAGTCACAGCTCCTCCCCAAGTCACAGCTCCTCCCCCAGTAACAGCTCCTCCCCCACAGTCACAGCTCCTCCCCCACAGTGAGTAATCACTCCCTAGGAATACAGGTAACCCGTTAACTAACTCCTTCCCTGCCAGTCTCATTAGTACAGTGCATATTTTTTAGCACCAATCACTGTATTTGGTCTCCAAAAAGTGACAGTTGGTGTCTGATTTGTTCGCTGCAATATTGCAGTCACACTATCTCTGGGGGAGGGGAGACTGAGGAAATGACTCCTCCTCCTTCTACAAAGTTACAATGTACAGTCTGATCACTGGGGGAGGGGAGACACAATGAAGACTTGTGCTGTGTATGGTGACAGTAGGTGGCGCTGTGGTAATACAGAATATATGGGAAGACTCCGGATCCGGCATTGATGGGTTAATCATGGTTTCCATGGAGCCGGGTAATAGAATAAACACAGAGCGGAGGATGGGCAGACGGAAATATTTGTTCGGTGTAATTAGCGATGATGGCGGCGTCTCTACAATCCATCAATATTTATCAATCATCTCCCATGATTGGACGATCCAATAATACGCCCCCTCCTATCACCATACACAGTGCACTCTCCTACAGGGGCATCCTCCTCCTCCTCATCCTTCTCCTCATCCTCATCCTCCTCATCCTCCTCCTCCTCATCCTCCTCATCCTTCTCCTCATCCTCATCCTCCTCCTCATCCTTCTCCTCATCCTCCTCACCATCCTCCTCATCCTTCTCCTCATCATCCTCCTCACCATCCTCCTCATCCTTCTTCTCATCATCCTCCTCACCATCCTCCTCATCCTTCTCCTCGTCATCCTCCTCACCATCCTCCTCACCTTCTCCTCATCCTCCTCACCATCCTCCTCATCCTTCTCCTCATCATCCTCCTCACCATCCTCCTCACCATCCTCCTCATCCTTCTCCTCCTCATCCTCCTTACCATCCCCCTCATCCTTCTCCTCATCATCCTCCTCACCATCCTCCTCATCATCCTCCTCACCATCCTCCTCATCCTTCTCCTCATCATCCTCCTCACCATCCTCCTCATCCTTCTCCTTATCATCCTCCTCACCATTCTCCTCATCCTTCTCCTCATCATCCTCCTCACCATCCTCCTCATCCTTCTCCTCATCATCCTCCTCACCATCCTCCTCATCCTTCTCATCCTTCTCCTCCTCATCCTCCTTACCATCCTCCTCATCCTTCTCCTCATCATCCTCCTCACCATCCTCCTCTTCCTTCTCCTCATCATCCTCCTCATCATCCTCCTCATCATCATTCTCATCATCCTCATCCTCCTCATCATCATCCTCCTCCTCCTCATCCTTCTCATCCTCCTCATCATCCTCCTCATCCTCCTCATCATCATAATCCTCATCCTCAACCTCCTCCTCATCATCATCCTCCTCATCCTCAACCTACTCTTCATCGTCATCCTCATCATCCTCCTCCTCATCCTCATCCTTCTCCTCATCACCCTCATCATCCTCCTCATCCTCATCATCCCTATCATCCTCATCCTCATCCTTCTCATCATCCTCCTCATCATCCTCCTCCTCATCCTCATCATCCTCCTCGTCACCCTCACCATCCTCCTCCTCCTCATTATCATCCTCCTCCTCCTCCTCACCATCCTTCTCCTCTCCATCCACCTCCTCATCCTTCTCCTCACCACCATCCTCCTCATATTTTTCCTTCTCATCCTTACCATCCAGCTCCTCATCCTCCTCCTTCTCCCCACCATCCTCCTCCTCACCGTGCTCCTCACCATCCTCCTTTTCCTTCTCAACCTCCTCTCCATCCTCATCCTCCTCCTCCTCCTCATCATCCTCCTCATCTTCCTCCTCGTCATCCTCATCCTCCTCATCCACATCCTCCTCATCCTCATCCTCCTCCTCATCCTCCTCATCCTTCTCCTCATCCTCATCCTCCTCATCCTTCTCCTCATCCTCCTCACCATCCTCCTCATCCTTCTCCTCATCATCCCCCTCACCATCCTCCTCATCCTTCTCCTCGTCATCCTCCTCACCATCCTCCTCACCATCCTCCTCCTCCTCATCCTTCTCCTCATCCTCATCCTCCTCATCCTCATCCTCCTCCTCCTCATCCTTCTCCTCATCCTCCTCACCATCCTCCTCATCCTTCTCCTCATCATCCTCCTCACCATCCTCCTCATCCTTCTCCTCCTCATCGTCATCATCGTCCTCATCATCATCCTCCTCCTCATCCTCCTCCTCCTCATCCTTCTCCTCATCCTCCTCACCATCCTCCTCATCCTTCTCCTCATCATCCTCCTCACCATCCTCCTCATCCTTCTCCTCATCCTCCTCACCATCCTCCTCATCCTTCTCCTCCTCCTCCTCCTCCTCATCCTCCTCCTCCTCATCCTTCTCCTCATCCTCCTCACCATCCTCCTCATCCTTCTCCTCATCATCCTCCTCACCATCCTCCTCATCCTTCTCCTCCCTCATCCTCCTTACCATCCTCCTCATCCTTCTCCTCATCATCCTCCTCACCATCCTCCTCATCCTTCTCCTCATCATCCTCCTCACCATCCTCCTCATCCTTCCTCCTCATCATCCTCCTCACCCTCCTCCTCATCCTTCTCCTCATCATCCTCCTCACCATCCTCCTCACCATCCTCCTCACCATCCTCCTCATCCTTCTCCTCATCATCCTCCTCACCATCCTCCTCATCCTTCTCATCCTTCTCCTCCTCATCCTCCTTACCATCCTCCTCATCCTTCTCCTCATCATCCTCCTCACCATCCTCCTCATCATCCTCATCACCATCCTCATCATCATCCTCATCCTCCTCATCCTCATCCTCCTCATCATCATCCTCCTCCTCCTCATCCTTCTCATCCTCCTCATCATCCTCCTCATCCTCCTCATCATCATAATCCTCATCCTCAACCTCCTCCTCATCATCATCCTCCTCATCCTCAACCTACTCTTCATCGTCATCCTCATCATCCTCCTCCTCATCCTCATCCTTCTCCTCATCACCCTCATCATCCTCCTCATCCTCATCATCCCTATCATCCTTATCCTCATCCTTCTCATCATCCTCCTCATCATCCTCCTCCTCATCCTCATCATCCTCCTCGTCACCCTCACCATCCTCCTCAACATCCTCCTCCTCCTTCTCAACCTCCTCCTCCTCTCCATCCTCCTCCTCCTCATTATCATCCTCCTCCTTCTCCTCACCATCCTCCTCCTCTCCATCCACCTCCTCATCCTTCTCCTCACCACCATCCTCCTCATATTTTTCCTTCTCTTGCCACCTTCTCCCCCACCATCCTCCTCCTCACCGTGCTCCTCACCATCCTCCTTTTCCTTCTCAACCTCCTCCTCCTCCTCTCCATCCTCATCCTCCTCCTCCTCCTCATCATCCTCCTCATCTTCCTCCTCGTCATCCTCATCCTCATCCTCCTCATCCTCATCCACATCCTCCTCACCATCCTCCGCCTCATCCTCATCATCCTCATCCTCCTCCTCCTCACTGTCCTCCTCCTCCTTCTCAACCTCCTCATCATCCTCCTCCTCATCATCCTCCTCCTCACCGTCCTCCTCCTCCTCATCCTCCTCCCCATCCTCCTCCTCATCCTGCTCCTCACCCATCATCCTCCTCATCATCATCCACATCCTCCTCATCCTCATCATCCTGAATATCATCATCCTCCTCCTCATCTTCCTTATCCTCCTCCTCCTCACCATGCTGCTCCTCATCTTCCTCCTCACTGTCCTCCTCCTCCTTCTCAGCCTTCTCATCATCCTCCTCCTCCTCCTCCTCCTCATCCTCCTCCTCACCATCCTCCTCACCGTCCTCCTCCTCCTCATCCTCCTCACCATCCTCATCCTCCTCCTCATCCACATCCTCCTCATCATCCTCCTCATCCTCCTCCCCATACTCCTCCTCTCCATGCTCCTCCTCATTATTCTCCTTACTGTCCTCCTCCCTCCTTCTCAACCTCCTCATCATCCTCCTCCTCATCGTCCTCCTCCTTATCCTCCCCACCATCCTGCTCAACCTCCATGACCTTAAAAATCCTCCTCCTCATCCCTCCTTCACCTCCTCCTCACCACCCTTCTCCTCCTCCTTCTGATCCTCTTCATCCTCCTCCTTCTCATCCTCTTCCTCCTCAACCTCCTTTACCCGCCTCGTCCTCCTCCTTCTCAAACTTCTCCTTATCATCCTCCTCCTTCTCATCCTCCTCATCCTCTTCCTCCTTATCATCATCATCGTCATCCTCCTCCTCCTCCCTCCCTCACCATCCTCCTTCCCATCCTTCTCATCCTCCTCCTTCTCATCATCCTCCTCATCATTCTCCTTCTCATCCTCCTCCATTTCATCCTCCTTCCCAGCCTCCTCCTCCTTTGCATCCTCCTT
>NW_028119818.1:0-91961 GCF_965119305.1 Pelophylax lessonae
GGTGCAGGCTCGTAAGCAATTAAATCCTGGCTCCAGACAATGATAAGAAAATAACTGTGAGAGCCTCCCTAAGAATTCTACAATACTATTCAAGATTTGTGATTAACTTTGCGGCTCCATTTATGCATCTCAGCAAAGGGGCCAAGTTCACCATGCTGAAATGGAATGAAGAGGCAGAGGAAGCTTTTCAACAGAGTAAGGTAGCATTGCATAAAGGAGCAGTGTTGACCACCCCCAAGTTTAGTCAAGAATTTCACTTACAAACCTATACCTTTGATATGGGTCTGGGAGAAGTCTTGTCCCATGGAATGAATGGGGAAGAACATCCAGTAGCATACCTCATCTGGAATCTAACCCCTGCAGAAAGGAACGATTCAATAGTGAAAAGGGAGTCTCTGGACATAAATTGCCACTAGAGTCCTTGAGGTATTAACTTTTGGGCAAACGCCTCCCATTCTCAACTACATTGGAAGGCTCAGAAGGGGGGGATCAATGCAAGGGTCACAAGGCGGTTTCCCCCTTTGCAAGGCTGTATATTGCATGAAGAACACAGGCCGGTGACCTAGCAGGGGAATGCTGATGGACTGTCACGCGTCCTCTGTATGTTGGAAAAATGTGCTCCCTCCCTAAGTTCTGAGCCCAGGGGGAGGCTATGTGAGGCACTGGCTGGCAGAATCATGGATGGATTATGGATGGATTATAGATTTTACCTATGGTTCTATCATATACATGCTGAGAGGCTCCAGGGCTTGTGGCTGATGTAGAGTAAACTAACTTTTTCTTTTCTCACAATCTTAAGTGGGTATTTTTCTGGATCTGGGAGCCTTGAAGTGTTGCAGAGCTTTGGGTGGGATAACGCTTACATTCCTTTGGGCCACATCTTAGATTGAAGCCAGATCTCAATATAAATCTTAGCTGTCTTGATATATGCAAGCTGACTGATGCTTAGTGCTGTCTCTCCTGCTCTGTCTGTGCTTTGGGAGCCTGCTGCTGGGTGAAAGGCCTGAGTGCTGACAGAACACTAAAAAATATACAAGTGCTGCCTGTTTGTTTGGGGGATTCCATTAGGGGGAACCCTGTTAGTCAAGAAGTGACCTGAGTTTAAACAGTGGCTCAGAAATAATTCATCTGCGTCATTAGCAAAACTGGCATTATTGCTATGTGTTTAATAGGTTAAAGAAATCTAGGCCAAGCGCTGATGTACATAGAAATCCATGGCTGTTGGAGGCTACTGGAATAAAAGAGAAATGGCCCGTACGGGGATCGAACCCGCGACCTTGGCATTATTAGCACCACGCTCTAACCAACTGAGCTAACCGGCCCAATCTTGCACAAGAAATGCATGCCAAAGCCAGCAAAGGGCTATCTAGGCTATAGGTCATGCTGTGGGCAACCACAGAAGCATTGACACAAGAGTAGCCAAAAACTTGAGGCAAACCACGTAGTAGACCTCGTGGCGCAACGGTAGCGCGTCTGACTCCAGATCAGAAGGTTGCGTGTTCAAATCACGTCGAGGTCATGATGATTTTCATAGTCAGCTACTTAACCAAGGTTCATTCAGTGTTGCTATGTTTCCCATTCTATCGGGACTCCCACAGACAAAAGGTCCACTCACCTCCAGATTACCCTCATAAGGCTGGCTGAATAGCCAAGACAAAAAATGTGCCGTAGGCCTGGAAGAAGCTAGACATCTGGGCTACAGCATTGGGTGCAGGCTCGTAAGCAATTAAATCCTGGCTCCAGACAATGATAAGAAAATAACTGTGAGAGCCTCCCTAAGAATTCTACAATACTATTCAAGATTTGTGATTAACTTTGCGGCTCCATTTATGCATCTCAGCAAAGGGGCCAAGTTCACCATGCTGAAATGGAATGAAGAGGCAGAGGAAGCTTTTCAACAGAGTAAGGTAGCATTGCATAAAGGAGCAGTGTTGACCACCCCCAAGTTTAGTCAAGAATTTCACTTACAAACCTATACCTTTGATATGGGTCTGGGAGAAGTCTTGTCCCATGGAATGAATGGGGAAGAACATCCAGTAGCATACCTCATCTGGAATCTAACCCCTGCAGAAAGGAACGATTCAATAGTGAAAAGGGAGTCTCTGGACATAAATTGCCACTAGAGTCCTTGAGGTATTAACTTTTGGGCAAACGCCTCCCATTCTCAACTACATTGGAAGGCTCAGAAGGGGGGGATCAATGCAAGGGTCACAAGGCGGTTTCCCCCTTTGCAAGGCTGTATATTGCATGAAGAACACAGGCCGGTGACCTAGCAGGGGAATGCTGATGGACTGTCACGCGTCCTCTGTATGTTGGAAAAATGTGCTCCCTCCCTAAGTTCTGAGCCCAGGGGGAGGCTATGTGAGGCACTGGCTGGCAGAATCATGGATGGATTATGGATGGATTATAGATTTTACCTATGGTTCTATCATATACATGCTGAGAGGCTCCAGGGCTTGTGGCTGATGTAGAGTAAACTAACTTTTTCTTTTCTCACAATCTTAAGTGGGTATTTTTCTGGATCTGGGAGCCTTGAAGTGTTGCAGAGCTTTGGGTGGGATAACGCTTACATTCCTTTGGGCCACATCTTAGATTGAAGCCAGATCTCAATATAAATCTTAGCTGTCTTGATATATGCAAGCTGACTGATGCTTAGTGCTGTCGCTCCTGCTATGTCTGTGCTTTGGGAGCCTGCTGCTGGGTGAAAGGCCTGAGTGCTGACAGAACACTAAAAAATATACAAGTGCTGCCTGTTTGTTTGGGGGATTCCATTAGGGGGAACCCTGTTAGTCAAGAAGTGACCTGAGTTTAAACAGTGGCTCAGAAATAATTCATCTGCGTCATTAGCAAAACTGGCATTATTGCTATGTGTTTAATAGGTTAAAGAAATCTAGGCCAAGCGCTGATGTACATAGAAATCCATGGCTGTTGGAGGCTACTGGAATAAAAGAGAAATGGCCCATACGGGGATCGAACCCGCGACCTTGGCGTTATTAGCACCACGCTCTAACCAACTGAGCTAACCGGCCCAATCTTGCACAAGAAATGCATGCCAAAGCCAGCAAAGGGCTATCTAGGCTATAGGTCATGCTGTGGGCAACCACAGAAGCATTGACACAAGAGTAGCCAAAAACTTGAGGCAAACCACGTAGTAGACCTCGTGGCGCAACAGTAGCGCGTCTGACTCCAGATCAGAAGGTTGCGTGTTCAAATCTTGTCGAGGTCATGATGATTTTCATAGTCAGCTACTTAACCAAGGTTCATTCAGTGTTGCTATGTTTCCTATTCTATCAGGACTCCCACAGACAAAAGGTCCACTCACCTCCAGATTACCCTCATAAGGCTGGCTGAATAGCCAAGACAAAAAATGTGCCGTAGGCCTGGAAGAAGCTAGACATCTGGGCTACAGCATTGGGTGCAGGCTCGTAAGCAATTAAATCCTGGCTCCAGACAATGATAAGAAAATAACTGTGAGAGCCTCCCTAAGAATTCTACAATACTATTCAAGATTTGTGATTAACTTTGCAGCTCCATTTATGCATCTCAGCAAATGGGGCCAAGTTCACCATGCTGAAATGGAATGAAGAGGCAGAGGAAGCTTTTCAACAGAGTAAGGTAGCATTGCATAAAGGAGCAGTGTTGACCACCCCCAAGTTTAGTCAAGAATTTCACTTACAAACCTATACCTTTGATATGGGTCTGGGAGAAGTCTTGTCCCATGGAATGAATGGGGAAGAACATCCAGTAGCATACCTCATCTGGAATCTAACCCCTGCAGAAAGGAACGATTCAATAGTGAAAAGGGAGTCTCTGGACATAAATTGCCACTAGAGTCCTTGAGGTATTAACTTTTGGGCAAACGCCTCCCATTCTCAACTACATTGGAAGGCTCAGAAGGGGGGGATCAATGCAAGGGTCACAAGGCGGTTTCCCCCTTTGCAAGGCTGTATATTGCATGAAGAACACAGGCCGGTGACCTAGCAGGGGAATGCTAAAGGACTGTCACGCGTCCTCTGTATGTTGGAAAAATGTGCTCCCTCCCTAAGTTCTGAGCCCAGGGGGAGGCTATGTGAGGCACTGGCTGGCAGAATCATGGATGGATTATGGATGGATTATAGATTTTACCTATGGTTCTATCATATACATGCTGAGAGGCTCCAGGGCTTGTGGCTGATGTAGAGTAAACTAACTTTTTCTTTTCTCACAATCTTAAGTGGGTATTTTTCTGGATCTGGGAGCCTTGAAGTGTTGCAGAGCTTTGGGTGGGATAACGCTTACATTCCTTTGGGCCACATCTTAGATTGAAGCCAGATCTCAATATAAATCTTAGCTGTCTTGATATATGCAAGCTGACTGATGCTTAGTGCTGTCTCTCCTGCTCTGTCTGTGCTTTGGGAGCCTGCTGCTGGGTGAAAGGCCTGAGTGCTGACAGAACACTAAAAAATATACAAGTGCTGCCTGTTTGTTTGGGGGATTCCATTAGGGGGAACCCTGTTAGTCAAGAAGTGACCTGAGTTTAAACAGTGGCTCAGAAATAATTCATCTGCGTCATTAGCAAAACTGGCATTATTGCTATGTGTTTAATAGGTTAAAGAAATCTAGGCCAAGCGCTGATGTACATAGAAATCCATGGCTGTTGGAGGCTACTGGAATAAAAGAGAAATGGCCCGTACGGGGATCGAACCCGCGACCTTGGCGTTATTAGCACCACGCTCTAACCAACTGAGCTAACCGGCCCAATCTTGCACAAGTAATGCATGCCAAAGCCAGCAAAGGGCTATCTAGGCTATAGGTCATGCTGTGGGCAACCACAGAAGCATTGACACAAGAGTAGCCAAAAACTTGAGGCAAACCACGTAGTAGACCTCGTGGCGCAACGGTAGCGCGTCTGACTCCAGATCAGAAGGTTGCGTGTTCAAATCACGTCGAGGTCATGATGATTTTCACAGTCAGCTACTTAACCAAGGTTCATTCAGTGTTGCTATGTTTCCCATTCTATCGGGACTCCCACAGACAAAAGGTCCACTCACCTCCAGATTACCCTCATAAGGCTGGCTGAATAGCCAAGACAAAAAATGTGCCGTAGGCCTGGAAGAAGCTAGACATCTGGGCTACAGCATTGGGTGCAGGCTCGTAAGCAATTAAATCCTGGCTCCAGACAATGATAAGAAAATAACTGTGAGAGCCTCCCTAAGAATTCTACAATACTATTCAAGATTTGTGATTAACTTTGCGGCTCCATTTATGCATCTCAGCAAATGGGGCCAAGTTCACCATGCTGAAATGGAATGAAGAGGCAGAGGAAGCTTTTCAACAGAGTAAGGTAGCATTGCATAAAGGAGCAGTGTTGACCACCCCCAAGTTTAGTCAAGAATTTCACTTACAAACCTATACCTTTGATATGGGTCTGGGAGAAGTCTTGTCCCATGGAATGAATGGGGAAGAACATCCAGTAGCATACCTCATCTGGAATCTAACCCCTGCAGAAAGGAACGATTCAATAGTGAAAAGGGAGTCTCTGGACATAAATTGCCACTAGAGTCCTTGAGGTATTAACTTTTGGGCAAACGCCTCCCATTCTCAACTACATTGGAAGGCTCAGAAGGGGGGGATCAATGCAAGGGTCACAAGGCGGTTTCCCCCTTTGCAAGGCTGTATATTGCATGAAGAACACAGGCCGGTGACCTAGCAGGGGAATGCTGATGGACTGTCACGCGTCCTCTGTATGTTGGAAAAATGTGCTCCCTCCCTAAGTTCTGAGCCCAGGGGGAGGCTATGTGAGGCACTGGCTGGCAGAATCATGGATGGATTATGGATGGATTATAGATTTTACCTATGGTTCTATCATATACATGCTGAGAGGCTCCAGGGCTTGTGGCTGATGTAGAGTAAACTAACTTTTTCTTTTCTCACAATCTTAAGTGGGTATTTTTCTGGATCTGGGAGCCTTGAAGTGTTGCAGAGCTTTGGGTGGGATAACGCTTACATTCCTTTGGGCCACATCTTAGATTGAAGCCAGATCTCAATATAAATCTTAGCTGTCTTGATATATGCAAGCTGACTGATGCTTAGTGCTGTCTCTCCTGCTCTGTCTGTGCTTTGGGAGCCTGCTGCTGGGTGAAAGGCCTGAGTGCTGACAGAACACTAAAAAATATACAAGTGCTGCCTGTTTGTTTGGGGGATTCCATTAGGGGGAACCCTGTTAGTCAAGAAGTGACCTGAGTTTAAACAGTGGCTCAGAAATAATTCATCTGCGTCATTAGCAAAACTGGCATTATTGCTATGTGTTTAATAGGTTAAAGAAATCTAGGCCAAGCGCTGATGTACATAGAAATCCATGGCTGTTGGAGGCTACTGGAATAAAAGAGAAATGGCCCGTACGGGGATCGAACCCGCGACCTTGGCGTTATTAGCACCACGCTCTAACCAACTGAGCTAACCGGCCCAATCTTGCAGAAGAAATGCATGCCAAAGCCAGCAAAGGGCTATCTAGGCTATAGGTCATGCTGTGGGCAACCACAGAAGCATTGACACAAGAGTAGCCAAAAACTTGAGGCAAACCACGTAGTAGACCTCGTGGCGCAACGGTAGCGCGTCTGACTCCAGATCAGAAGGTTGCGTGTTCAAATCACGTCGAGGTCATGATGATTTTCATAGTCAGCTACTTAACCAAGGTTCATTCAGTGTTGCTATGTTTCCCATTCTATCGGGACTCCCACAGACAAAAGGTCCACTCACCTCCAGATTACCCTCATAAGGCTGGCTGAATAGCCAAGACAAAAAATGTGCCGTAGGCCTGGAAGAAGCTAGACATCTGGGCTACAGCATTGGGTGCAGGCTCGTAAGCAATTAAATCCTGGCTCCAGACAATGATAAGAAAATAACTGTGAGAGCCTCCCTAAGAATTCTACAATACTATTCAAGATTTGTGAGTAACTTTGCAGCTCCATTTATGCATCTCAGCAAATGGGGCCAAGTTCACCATGCTGAAATGGAATGAAGAGGCAGAGGAAGCTTTTCAACAGAGTAAGGTAGCATTGCATAAAGGAGCAGTGTTGACCACCCCCAAGTTTAGTCAAGAATTTCACTTACAAACCTATACCTTTGATATGGGTCTGGGAGAAGTCTTGTCCCATGGAATGAATGGGGAAGAACATCCAGTAGCATACCTCATCTGGAATCTAACCCCTGCAGAAAGGAACGATTCAATAGTGAAAAGGGAGTCTCTGGACATAAATTGCCACTAGAGTCCTTGAGGTATTAACTTTTGGGCAAACGCCTCCCATTCTCAACTACATTGGAAGGCTCAGAAGGGGGGGATCAATGCAAGGGTCACAAGGCGGTTTCCCCCTTTGCAAGGCTGTATATTGCATGAAGAACACAGGCCGGTGACCTAGCAGGGGAATGCTGATGGACTGTCACGCGTCCTCTGTATGTTGGAAAAATGTGCTCCCTCCCTAAGTTCTGAGCCCAGGGGGAGGCTATGTGAGGCACTGGCTGGCAGAATCATGGATGGATTATGGATGGATTATAGATTTTACCTATGGTTCTATCATATACATGCTGAGAGGCTCCAGGGCTTGTGGCTGATGTAGAGTAAACTAACTTTTTCTTTTCTCACAATCTTAAGTGGGTATTTTTCTGGATCTGGAAGCCTTGAAGTGTTGCAGAGCTTTGGGTGGGATAACGCTTACATTCCTTTGGGCCACATCTTAGATTGAAGCCAGATCTCAATATAAATCTTAGCTGTCTTGATATATGCAAGCTGACTGATGCTTAGTGCTGTCTCTCCTGCTCTGTCTGTGCTTTGGGAGCCTGCTGCTGGGTGAAAGGCCTGAGTGCTGACAGAACACTAAAAAATATACAAGTGCTGCCTGTTTGTTTGGGGGATTCCATTAGGGGGAACCCTGTTAGTCAAGAAGTGACCTGAGTTTAAACAGTGGCTCAGAAATAATTCATCTGCGTCATTAGCAAAACTGGCATTATTGCTATGTGTTTAATAGGTTAAAGAAATCTAGGCCAAGCGCTGATGTACATAGAAATCCATGGCTGTTGGAGGCTACTGGAATAAAAGAGAAATGGCCCGTACAGGGATCGAACCCGCGACCTTGGCGTTATTAGCACCACGCTCTAACCAACTGAGCTAACCGGCACAATCTTGCACAAGAAATGCATGCCAAAGCCAGCAAAGGGCTATCTAGGCTATAGGTCATGCTGTGGGCAACCACAGAAGCATTGACACAAGAGTAGCCAAAAACTTGAGGCAAACCACGTAGTAGACCTTGTGGCGCAACGGTAGCGCGTCTGACTCCAGATCAGAAGGTTGCGTGTTCAAATCACGTCGAGGTCATGATGATTTTCATAGTCAGCTACTTAACCAAGGTTCATTCAGTGTTGCTATGTTTCCCATTCTATCGGGACTCCCACAGACAAAAGGTCCACTCACCTCCAGATTACCCTCATAAGGCTGGCTGAATAGCCAAGACAAAAAATGTGCCGTAGGCCTGGAAGAAGCTAGACATCTGGGCTACAGCATTGGGTGCAGGCTCGTAAGCAATTAAATCCTGGCTCCAGACAATGATAAGAAAATAACTGTGAGAGCCTCCCTAAGAATTCTACAATACTATTCAAGATTTGTGATTAACTTTGCAGCTCCATTTATGCATCTCAGCAAATGGGGCCAAGTTCACCATGCTGAAATGGAATGAAGAGGCAGAGGAAGCTTTTCAACAGAGTAAGGTAGCATTGCATAAAGGAGCAGTGTTGACCACCCCCAAGTTTAGTCAAGAATTTCACTTACAAACCTATACCTTTGATATGGGTCTGGGAGAAGTCTTGTCCCATGGAATGAATGGGGAAGAACATCCAGTAGCATACCTCATCTGGAATCTAACCCCTGCAGAAAGGAACGATTCAATAGTGAAAAGGGAGTCTCTGGACATAAATTGCCACTAGAGTCCTTGAGGTATTAACTTTTGGGCAAACGCCTCCCATTCTCAACTACATTGGAAGGCTCAGAAGGGGGGGATCAATGCAAGGGTCACAAGGCGGTTTCCCCCTTTGCAAGGCTGTATATTGCATGAAGAACACAGGCCGGTGACCTAGCAGGGGAATGCTGATGGACTGTCACGCGTCCTCTGTATGTTGGAAAAATGTGCTCCCTCCCTAAGTTCTGAGCCCAGGGGGAGGCTATGTGAGGCACTGGCTGGCAGAATCATGGATGGATTATGGATGGATTATAGATTTTACCTATGGTTCTATCATATACATGCTGAGAGGCTCCAGGGCTTGTGGCTGATGTAGAGTAAACTAACTTTTTCTTTTCTCACAATCTTAAGTGGGTATTTTTCTGGATCTGGGAGCCTTGAAGTGTTGCAGAGCTTTGGGTGGGATAACGCTTACATTCCTTTGGGCCACATCTTAGATTGAAGCCAGATCTCAATATAAATCTTAGCTGTCTTGATATATGCAAGCTGACTGATGCTTAGTGCTGTCTCTCCTGCTCTGTCTGTGCTTTGGGAGCCTGCTGCTGGGTGAAAGGCCTGAGTGCTGACAGAACACTAAAAAATATACAAGTGCTGCCTGTTTGTTTGGGGGATTCCATTAGGGGGAACCCTGTTAGTCAAGAAGTGACCTGAGTTTAAACAGTGGCTCAGAAATAATTCATCTGCGTCATTAGCAAAACTGGCATTATTGCTATGTGTTTAATAGGTTAAAGAAATCTAGGCCAAGCGCTGATGTACATAGAAATCCATGGCTGTTGGAAGCTACTGGAATAAAAGAGAAACGGCCCGTACGGGGATCGAACCCGCGACCTTGGCGTTATTAGCACCACGCTCTAACCAACTGAGCTAACCGGCCCAATCTTGCACAAGAAATGCATGCCAAAGCCAGCAAAGGGCTATCTAGGCTATAGGTCATGCTGTGGGCAACCACAGAAGCATTGACACAAGAGTAGCCAAAAACTTGAGGCAAACCACGTAGTAGACCTCGTGGCGCAACGGTAGCGCGTCTGACTCCAGATCAGAAGGTTGCGTGTTCAAATCACGTCGAGGTCATGATGATTTTCATAGTCAGCTACTTAACCAAGGTTCATTCAGTGTTGCTATGTTTCCCATTCTATCGGGACTCCCACAGACAAAAGGTCCACTCACCTCCAGATTATCCTCATAAGGCTGGCTGAATAGCCAAGACAAAAAATGTGCCGTAGGCCTGGAAGAAGCTAGACATCTGGGCTACAGCATTGGGTGCAGGCTCGTAAGCAATTAAATCCTGGCTCCAGACAATGATAAGAAAATAACTGTGAGAGCCTCCCTAAGAATTCTACAATACTATTCAAGATTTGTGATTAACTTTGCGGCTCCATTTATGCATCTCAGCAAAGGGGCCAAGTTCACCATGCTGAAATGGAATGAAGAGGCAGAGGAAGCTTTTCAACAGAGTAAGGTAGCATTGCATAAAGGAGCAGTGTTGACCACCCCCAAGTTTAGTCAAGAATTTCACTTACAAACCTATACCTTTGATATGGGTCTGGGAGAAGTCTTGTCCCATGGAATGAATGGGGAAGAACATCCAGTAGCATACCTCATCTGGAATCTAACCCCTGCAGAAAGGAACGATTCAATAGTGAAAAGGGAGTCTCTGGACATAAATTGCCACTAGAGTCCTTGAGGTATTAACTTTTGGGCAAACGCCTCCCATTCTCAACTACATTGGAAGGCTCAGAAGGGGGGGATCAATGCAAGGGTCACAAGGCGGTTTCCCCCTTTGCAAGGCTGTATATTGCATGAAGAACACAGGCCGGTGACCTAGCAGGGGAATGCTGATGGACTGTCACGCGTCCTCTGTATGTTGGAAAAATGTGCTCCCTCCCTAAGTTCTGAGCCCAGGGGGAGGCTATGTGAGGCACTGGCTGGCAGAATCATGGATGGATTATGGATGGATTATAGATTTTACCTATGGTTCTATCATATACATGCTGAGAGGCTCCAGGGCTTGTGGCTGATGTAGAGTAAACTAACTTTTTCTTTTCTCACAATCTTAAGTGGGTATTTTTCTGGATCTGGGAGCCTTGAAGTGTTGCAGAGCTTTGGGTGGGATAACGCTTACATTCCTTTGGGCCACATCTTAGATTGAAGCCAGATCTCAATATAAATCTTAGCTGTCTTGATATATGCAAGCTGACTGATGCTTAGTGCTGTCTCTCCTGCTCTGTCTGTGCTTTGGGAGCCTGCTGCTGGGTGAAAGGCCTGAGTGCTGACAGAACACTAAAAAATATACAAGTGCTGCCTGTTTGTTTGGGGGATTCCATTAGGGGGAACCCTGTTAGTCAAGAAGTGACCTGAGTTTAAACAGTGGCTCAGAAATAATTCATCTGCGTCATTAGCAAAACTGGCATTATTGCTATGTGTTTAATAGGTTAAAGAAATCTAGGCCAAGCGCTGATGTACATAGAAATCCATGGCTGTTGGAGGCTACTGGAATAAAAGAGAAATGGCCCGTACGGGGATCGAACCCACGACCTTGGCGTTATTAGCACCACGCTCTAACCAACTGAGCTAACCGGCCCAATCTTGCACAAGAAATGCATGCCAAAGCCAGCAAAGGGCTATCTAGGCTATAGGTCATGCTGTGGGCAACCACAGAAGCATTGACACAAGAGTAGCCAAAAACTTGAGGCAAACCACGTAGTAGACCTCGTGGCGCAACGGTAGCGCGTCTGACTCCAGATCAGAAGGTTGCGTGTTCAAATCACGTCGAGGTCATGATGATTTTCATAGTCAGCTACTTAACCAAGGTTCATTCAGTGTTGCTATGTTTCCCATTCTATTGGGACTCCCACAGACAAAAGGTCCACTCACCTCCAGATTACCCTCATAAGGCTGGCTGAATAGCCAAGACAAAAAATGTGCCGTAGGCCTGGAAGAAGCTAGACATCTGGGCTACAGCATTGGGTGCAGGCTCGTAAGCAATTAAATCCTGGCTCCAGACAATGATAAGAAAATAACTGTGAGAGCCTCCCTAAGAATTCTACAATACTATTCAAGATTTGTGATTAACTTTGCGGCTCCATTTATGCATCTCAGCAAAGGGGCCAAGTTCACCATGCTGAAATGGAATGAAGAGGCAGAGGAAGCTTTTCAACAGAGTAAGGTAGCATTGCATAAAGGAGCAGTGTTGACCACCCCCAAGTTTAGTCAAGAATTTCACTTACAAACCTATACCTTTGATATGGGTCTGGGAGAAGTCTTGTCCCATGGAATGAATGGGGAAGAACATCCAGTAGCATACCTCATCTGGAATCTAACCCCTGCAGAAAGGAACGATTCAATAGTGAAAAGGGAGTCTCTGGACATAAATTGCCACTAGAGTCCTTGAGGTATTAACTTTTGGGCAAACGCCTCCCATTCTCAACTACATTGGAAGGCTCAGAAGGGGGGGATCAATGCAAGGGTCACAAGGCGGTTTCCCCCTTTGCAAGGCTGTATATTGCATGAAGAACACAGGCCGGTGACCTAGCAGGGGAATGCTGATGGACTGTCACGCGTCCTCTGTATGTTGGAAAAATGTGCTCCCTCCCTAAGTTCTGAGCCCAGGGGGAGGCTATGTGAGGCACTGGCTGGCAGAATCATGGATGGATTATGGATGGATTATAGATTTTACCTATGGTTCTATCATATACATGCTGAGAGGCTCCAGGGCTTGTGGCTGATGTAGAGTAAACTAACTTTTTCTTTTCTCACAATCTTAAGTGGGTATTTTTCTGGATCTGGGAGCCTTGAAGTGTTGCAGAGCTTTGGGTGGGATAACGCTTACATTCCTTTGGGCCACATCTTAGATTGAAGCCAGATCTCAATATAAATCTTAGCTGTCTTGATATATGCAAGCTGACTGATGCTTAGTGCTGTCTCTCCTGCTCTGTCTGTGCTTTGGGAGCCTGCTGCTGGGTGAAAGGCCTGAGTGCTGACAGAACACTAAAAAATATACAAGTGCTGCCTGTTTGTTTGGGGGATTCCATTAGGGGGAACCCTGTTAGTCAAGAAGTGACCTGAGTTTAAACAGTGGCTCAGAAATAATTCATCTGCGTCATTAGCAAAACTGGCATTATTGCTATGTGTTTAATAGGTTAAAGAAATCTAGGCCAAGCGCTGATGTACATAGAAATCCATGGCTGTTGGAGGCTACTGGAATAAAAGAGAAATGGCCCGTACGGGGATCGAACCCGCGACCTTGGCATTATTAGCACCACGCTCTAACCAACTGAGCTAACCGGCCCAATCTTGCACAAGAAATGCATGCCAAAGCCAGCAAAGGGCTATCTAGGCTATAGGTCATGCTGTGGGCAACCACAGAAGCATTGACACAAGAGTAGCCAAAAACTTGAGGCAAACCACGTAGTAGACCTCGTGGCGCAACGGTAGCGCGTCTGACTCCAGATCAGAAGGTTGCGTGTTCAAATCACGTCGAGGTCATGATGATTTTCATAGTCAGCTACTTAACCAAGGTTCATTCAGTGTTGCTATGTTTCCCATTCTAACGGGACTCCCACAGACAAAAGGTCCACTCACCTCCAGATTACCCTCATAAGGCTGGCTGAATAGCCAAGACAAAAAATGTGCCGTAGGCCTGGAAGAAGCTAGACATCTGGGCTACAGCATTGGGTGCAGGCTCGTAAGCAATTAAATCCTGGCTCCAGACAATGATAAGAAAATAACTGTGAGAGCCTCCCTAAGAATTCTACAATACTATTCAAGATTTGTGAGTAACTTTGCAGCTCCATTTATGCATCTCAGCAAATGGGGCCAAGTTCACCATGCTGAAATGGAATGAAGAGGCAGAGGAAGCTTTTCAACAGAGTAAGGTAGCATTGCATAAAGGAGCAGTGTTGACCACCCCCAAGTTTAGTCAAGAATTTCACTTACAAACCTATACCTTTGATATGGGTCTGGGAGAAGTCTTGTCCCATGGAATGAATGGGGAAGAACATCCAGTAGCATACCTCATCTGGAATCTAACCCCTGCAGAAAGGAACGATTCAATAGTGAAAAGGGAGTCTCTGGACATAAATTGCCACTAGAGTCCTTGAGGTATTAACTTTTGGGCAAACGCCTCCCATTCTCAACTACATTGGAAGGCTCAGAAGGGGGGGATCAATGCAAGGGTCACAAGGCGGTTTCCCCCTTTGCAAGGCTGTATATTGCATGAAGAACACAGGCCGGTGACCTAGCAGGGGAATGCTGATGGACTGTCACGCGTCCTCTGTATGTTGGAAAAATGTGCTCCCTCCCTAAGTTCTGAGCTCAGGGGGAGGCTATGTGAGGCACTGGCTGGACGAATCATGGATGGATTATGGATGGATTATAGATTTTACCTATGGTTCTATCATATACATGCTGAGAGGCTCCAGGGCTTGTGGCTGATGTAGAGTAAACTAACTTTTTCTTTTCTCACAATCTTAAGTGGGTATTTTTCTGGATCTGGGAGCCTTGAAGTGTTGCAGAGCTTTGGGTGGGATAACGCTTACATTCCTTTGGGCCACATCTTAGATTGAAGCCAGATCTCAATATAAATCTTAGCTGTCTTGATATATGCAAGCTGACTGATGCTTAGTGCTGTCTCTCCTGCTCTGTCTGTGCTTTGGGAGCCTGCTGCTGGGTGAAAGGCCTGAGTGCTGACAGAACACTAAAAAATATACAAGTGCTGCCTGTTTGTTTGGGGGATTCCATTAGGGGGAACCCTGTTAGTCAAGAAGTGACCTGAGTTTAAACAGTGGCTCAGAAATAATTCATCTGCGTCATTAGCAAAACTGGCATTATTGCTATGTGTTTAATAGGTTAAAGAAATCTAGGCCAAGCGCTGATGTACATAGAAATCCATGGCTGTTGGAGGCTACTGGAATAAAAGAGAAATGGCCCGTACGGGGATCGAACCCGCGACCTTGGCGTTATTAGCACCACGCTCTAACCAACTGAGCTAACCGGCCCAATCTTGCACAAGAAATGCATGCCAAAGCCAGCAAAGGGCTATCTAGGCTATAGGTCATGCTGTGGGCAACCACAGAAGCATTGACACAAGAGTAGCCAAAAACTTGAGGCAAACCACGTAGTAGACCTCATGGCGCAACGGTAGCGCGTCTGACTCCAGATCAGAAGGTTGCGTGTTCAAATCACGTCGAGGTCATGATGATTTTCATAGTCAGCTACTTAACCAAGGTTCATTCAGTGTTGCTATGTTTCCCATTCTATCGGGACTCCCACAGACAAAAGGTCCACTCACCTCCAGATTACCCTCATAAGGCTGGCTGAATAGCCAAGACAAAAAATGTGCCGTAGGCCTGGAAGAAGCTAGACATCTGGGCTACAGCATTGGGTGCAGGCTCGTAAGCAATTAAATCCTGGCTCCAGACAATGATAAGAAAATAACTGTGAGAGCCTCCCTAAGAATTCTACAATACTATTCAAGATTTGTGATTAACTTTGCAGCTCCATTTATGCATCTCAGCAAATGGGGCCAAGTTCACCATGCTGAAATGGAATGAAGAGGCAGAGGAAGCTTTTCAACAGAGTAAGGTAGCATTGCATAAAGGAGCAGTGTTGACCACCCCCAAGTTTAGTCAAGAATTTCACTTACAAACCTATACCTTTGATATGGGTCTGGGAGAAGTCTTGTCCCATGGAATGAATGGGGAAGAACATCCAGTAGCATACCTCATCTGGAATCTAACCCCTGCAGAAAGGAACGATTCAATAGTGAAAAGGGAGTCTCTGGACATAAATTGCCACTAGAGTCCTTGAGGTATTAACTTTTGGGCAAACGCCTCCCATTCTCAACTACATTGGAAGGCTCAGAAGGGGGGGATCAATGCAAGGGTCACAAGGCGGTTTCCCCCTTTGCAAGGCTGTATATTGCATGAAGAACACAGGCCGGTGACCTAGCAGGGGAATGCTGATGGACTGTCACGCGTCCTCTGTATGTTGGAAAAATGTGCTCCCTCCCTAAGTTCTGAGCCCAGGGGGAGGCTATGTGAGGCACTGGCTGGCAGAATCATGGATGGATTATGGATGGATTATAGATTTTACCTATGGTTCTATCATATACATGCTGAGAGGCTCCAGGGCTTGTGGCTGATGTAGAGTAAACTAACTTTTTCTTTTCTCACAATCTTAAGTGGGTATTTTTCTGGATCTGGGAGCCTTGAAGTGTTGCAGAGCTTTGGGTGGGATAACGCTTACATTCCTTTGGGCCACATCTTAGATTGAAGCCAGATCTCAATATAAATCTTAGCTGTCTTGATATATGCAAGCTGACTGATGCTTAGTGCTGTCTCTCCTGCTCTGTCTGTGCTTTGGGAGCCTGCTGCTGGGTGAAAGGCCTGAGTGCTGACAGAACACTAAAAAATATACAAGTGCTGCCTGTTTGTTTGGGGGATTCCATTAGGGGGAACCCTGTTAGTCAAGAAGTGACCTGAGTTTAAACAGTGGCTCAGAAATAATTCATCTGCGTCATTAGCAAAACTGGCATTATTGCTATGTGTTTAATAGGTTAAAGAAATCTAGGCCAAGCGCTGATGTACATAGAAATCCATGGCTGTTGGAGGCTACTGGAATAAAAGAGAAATGGCCCGTACGGGGATCGAACCCGCGACCTTGGCGTTATTAGCACCACGCTCTAACCAACTGAGCTAACCGGCCCAATCTTGCACAAGAAAAGCATGCCAAAGCCAGCAAAGGGCTATCTAGGCTATAGGTCATGCTGTGGGCAACCACAGAAGCATTGACACAAGAGTAGCCAAAAACTTGAGGCAAACCACGTAGTAGACCTCGTGGCGCAACGGTAGCGTGTCTGACTCCAGATCAGAAGGTTGCGTGTTCAAATCACGTCGAGGTCATGATGATTTTCATAGTCAGCTACTTAACCAAGGTTCATTCAGTGTTGCTATGTTTCCCATTCTATCGGGACTCCCACAGACAAAAGGTCCACTCACCTCCAGATTACCCTCATAAGGCTGGCTGAATAGCCAAGACAAAAAATGTGCCGTAGGCCTGGAAGAAGCTAGACATCTGGGCTACAGCATTGGGTGCAGGCTCGTAAGCAATTAAATCCTGGCTCCAGACAATGATAAGAAAATAACTGTGAGAGCCTCCCTAAGAATTCTACAATACTATTCAAGATTTGTGATTAACTTTGCGGCTCCATTTATGCATCTCAGCAAAGGGGCCAAGTTCACCATGCTGAAATGGAATGAAGAGGCAGAGGAAGCTTTTCAACAGAGTAAGGTAGCATTGCATAAAGGAGCAGTGTTGACCACCCCCAAGTTTAGTCAAGAATTTCACTTACAAACCTATACCTTTGATATGGGTCTGGGAGAAGTCTTGTCCCATGGAATGAATGGGGAAGAACATCCAGTAGCATACCTCATCTGGAATCTAACCCCTGCAGAAAGGAACGATTCAATAGTGAAAAGGGAGTCTCTGGACATAAATTGCCACTAGAGTCCTTGAGGTATTAACTTTTGGGCAAACGCCTCCCATTCTCAACTACATTGGAAGGCTCAGAAGGGGGGGATCAATGCAAGGGTCACAAGGCGGTTTCCCCCTTTGCAAGGCTGTATATTGCATGAAGAACACAGGCCGGTGACCTAGCAGGGGAATGCTGATGGACTGTCACGCGTCCTCTGTATGTTGGAAAAATGTGCTCCCTCCCTAAGTTCTGAGCCCAGGGGGAGGCTATGTGAGGCACTGGCTGGCAGAATCATGGATGGATTATGGATGGATTATAGATTTTACCTATGGTTCTATCATATACATGCTGAGAGGCTCCAGGGCTTGTGGCTGATGTAGAGTAAACTAACTTTTTCTTTTCTCACAATCTTAAGTGGGTATTTTTCTGGATCTGGGAGCCTTGAAGTGTTGCAGAGCTTTGGGTGGGATAACGCTTACATTCCTTTGGGCCACATCTTAGATTGAAGCCAGATCTCAATATAAATCTTAGCTGTCTTGATATATGCAAGCTGACTGATGCTTAGTGCTGTCTCTCCTGCTCTGTCTGTGCTTTGGGAGCCTGCTGCTGGGTGAAAGACCTGAGTGCTGACAGAACACTAAAAAATATACAAGTGCTGCCTGTTTGTTTGGGGGATTCCATTAGGGGGAACCCTGTTAGTCAAGAAGTGACCTGAGTTTAAACAGTGGCTCAGAAATAATTCATCTGCGTCATTAGCAAAACTGGCATTATTGCTATGTGTTTAATAGGTTAAAGAAATCTAGGCCAAGCGCTGATGTACATAGAAATCCATGGCTGTTGGAGGCTACTGGAATAAAAGAGAAATGGCCCGTACGGGGATCGAACCCACGACCTTGGCGTTATTAGCACCACGCTCTAACCAACTGAGCTAACCGGCCCAATCTTGCACAAGAAATGCATGCCAAAGCCAGCAAAGGGCTATCTAGGCTATAGGTCATGCTGTGGGCAACCACAGAAGCATTGACACAAGAGTAGCCAAAAACTTGAGGCAAACCACGTAGTAGACCTCGTGGCGCAACGGTAGCGCGTCTGACTCCAGATCAGAAGGTTGCGTGTTCAAATCACGTCAAGGTCATGATGATTTTCATAGTCAGCTACTTAACCAAGGTTCATTCAGTGTTGCTATGTTTCCCATTGTATCGGGACTCCCACAGACAAAAGGTCCACTCACCTCCAGATTACCCTCATAAGGCTGGCTGAATAGCCAAGACAAAAAATGTGCCGTAGGCCTGGAAGAAGCTAGACATCTGGGCTACAGCATTGGGTGCAGGCTCGTAAGCAATTAAATCCTGGCTCCAGACAATGATAAGAAAATAACTGTGAGAGCCTCCCTAAGAATTCTACAATACTATTCAAGATTTGTGATTAACTTTGCGGCTCCATTTATGCATCTCAGCAAAGGGGCCAAGTTCACCATGCTGAAATGGAATGAAGAGGCAGAGGAAGCTTTTCAACAGAGTAAGGTAGCATTGCATAAAGGAGCAGTGTTGATCACCCCCAAGTTTAGTCAAGAATTTCACTTACAAACCTATACCTTTGATATGGGTCTGGGAGAAGTCTTGTCCCATGGAATGAATGGGGAAGAACATCCAGTAGCATACCTCATCTGGAATCTAACCCCTGCAGAAAGGAACGATTCAATAGTGAAAAGGGAGTCTCTGGACATAAATTGCCACTAGAGTCCTTGAGGTATTAACTTTTGGGCAAACGCCTCCCATTCTCAACTACATTGGAAGGCTCAGAAGGGGGGGATCAATGCAAGGGTCACAAGGCAGTTTCCCCCTTTGCAAGGCTGTATATTGCATGAAGAACACAGGCCGGTGACCTAGCAGGGGAATGCTGATGGACTGTCACGCGTCCTCTGTATGTTGGAAAAATGTGCTCCCTCCCTAAGTTCTGAGCCAAGGGGGAGGCTATGTGAGGCACTGGCTGGCAGAATCATGGATGGATTATGGATGGATTATAGATTTTACCTATGGTTCTATCATATACATGCTGAGAGGCTCCAGGGCTTGTGGCTGATGTAGAGTAAACTAACTTTTTCTTTTCTCACAATCTTAAGTGGGTATTTTTCTGGATCTGGGAGCCTTGAAGTGTTGCAGAGCTTTGGGTGGGATAACGCTTACATTCCTTTGGGCCACATCTTAGATTGAAGCCAGATCTCAATATAAATCTTAGCTGTCTTGATATATGCAAGCTGACTGATGCTTAGTGCTGTCTCTCCTGCTCTGTCTGTGCTTTGGGAGCCTGCTGCTGGGTGAAAGGCCTGAGTGCTGACAGAACACTAAAAAATATACAAGTGCTGCCTGTTTGTTTGGGGGATTCCATTAGGGGGAACCCTGTTAGTCAAGAAGTGACCTGAGTTTAAACAGTGGCTCAGAAATAATTCATCTGCGTCATTAGCAAAACTGGCATTATTGCTATGTGTTTAATAGGTTAAAGAAATCTAGGCCAAGCGCTGATGTACATAGAAATCCATGGCTGTTGGAGGCTACTGGAATATAAGAGAAATGGCCCGTACGGGGATCGAACCCACGACCTTGGCGTTATTAGCACCACGCTCTAACCAACTGAGCTAACCGGCCCAATCTTGAACAAGAAATGCATGCCAAAGCCAGCAAAGGGCTATCTAGGCTATAGGTCATGCTGTGGGCAACCACAGAAGCATTGACACAAGAGTAGCCAAAAACTTGAGGCAAACCACGTAGTAGACCTCGTGGTGCAACGGTAGCGCGTCTGACTCCAGATCAGAAGGTTGCGTGTTCAAATCACGTCGAGGTCATGATGATTTTCATAGTCAGCTACTTAACCAAGGTTCATTCAGTGTTGCTATGTTTCCCATTCTATCGGGACTCCCACAGACAAAAGGTCCACTCACCTCCAGATTACCCTCATAAGGCTGGCTGAATAGCCAAGACAAAAAATGTGCCGTAGGCCTGGAAGAAGCTAGACATCTGGGCTACAGCATTGGGTGCAGGCTCGTAAGCAATTAAATCCTGGCTCCAGACAATGATAAGAAAATAACTGTGAGAGCCTCCCTAAGAATTCTACAATACTATTCAAGATTTGTGATTAACTTTGCGGCTCCATTTATGCATCTCAGCAAAGGGGCCAAGTTCACCATGCTGAAATGGAATGAAGAGGCAGAGGAAGCTTTGCAACAGAGTAAGGTAGCATTGCATAAAGGAGCAGTGTTGACCACCCCCAAGTTTAGTCAAGAATTTCACTTACAAACCTATACCTTTGATATGGGTCTGGGAGAAGTCTTGTCCCATGGAATGAATGGGGAAGAACATCCAGTAGCATACCTCATCTGGAATCTAACCCCTGCAGAAAGGAACGATTCAATAGTGAAAAGGGAGTCTCTGGACATAAATTGCCACTAGAGTCCTTGAGGTATTAACTTTTGGGCAAACGCCTCCCATTCTCAACTACATTGGAAGGCTCAGAAGGGGGGGATCAATGCAAGGGTCACAAGGCGGTTTCCCCCTTTGCAAGGCTGTATATTGCATGAAGAACACAGGCCGGTGACCTAGCAGGGGAATGCTGATGGACTGTCACGCGTCCTCTGTATGTTGGAAAAATCTGCTCCCTCCCTAAGTTCTGAGCCCAGGGGGAGGCTATGTGAGGCACTGGCTGGCAGAATCATGGATGGATTATGGATGGATTATAGATTTTACCTATGGTTCTATCATATACATGCTGAGAGGCTCCAGGGCTTGTGGCTGATGTAGAGTAAACTAACTTTTTCTTTTCTCACAATCTTAAGTGGGTATTTTTCTGGATCTGGGAGCCTTGAAGTGTTGCAGAGCTTTGGGTGGGATAACGCTTACATTCCTTTGGGCCACATCTTAGATTTAAGCCAGATCTCAATATAAATCTTAGCTGTCTTGATATATGCAAGCTGACTGATGCTTAGTGCTGTCTCTCCTGCTCTGTCTGTGCTTTGGGAGCCTGCTGCTGGGTGAAAGGCCTGAGTGCTGACAGAACACTAAAAAATATACAAGTGCTGCCTGTTTGTTTGGGGGATTCCATTAGGGGGAACCCTGTTAGTCAAGAAGTGACCTGAGTTTAAACAGTGGCTCAGAAATAATTCATCTGCGTCATTAGCAAAACTGGCATTATTGCTATGTGTTTAATAGGTTAAAGAAATCTAGGCCAAGCGCTGATGTACATAGAAATCCATGGCTGTTGGAGGCTACTGGAATAAAAGAGAAATGGCCCGTACGGGGATCGAACCCGCGACCTTGGCGTTATTAGCACCACGCTCTAAACAACTGAGCTAACCGGCCCAATCTTGCACAAGAAATGCATGCCAAAGCCAGCAAAGGGCTATCTAGGCTATAGGTCATGATGTGGGCAACCACAGAAGCATTGACACAAGAGTAGCCAAAAACTTGAGGCAAACCACGTAGTAGACCTCGTGGCGCAACGGTAGCGCGTCTGACTCCAGATCAGAAGGTTGCGTGTTCAAATCACGTCGAGGTCATGATGATTTTCATAGTCAGCTACTTAACCAAGGTTCATTCAGTGTTGCTATGTTTCCCATTCTATCGGGACTCCCACAGACAAAAGGTCCACTCACCTCCAGATTACCCTCATGAGGCTGGCTGAATAGCCAAGACAAAAAATGTGCCGTAGGCCTGGAAGAAGCTAGACATCTGGGCTACAGCATTGGGTGCAGGCTCGTAAGCAATTAAATCCTGGCTCCAGACAATGATAAGAAAATAACTGTGAGAGCCTCCCTAAGAATTCTACAATACTATTCAAGATTTGTGATTAACTTTGCGGCTCCATTTATGCATCTCAGCAAAGGGGCCAAGTTCACCATGCTGAAATGGAATGAAGAGGCAGAGGAAGCTTTTCAACAGAGTAAGGTAGCATTGCATAAAGGAGCAGTGTTGACCACCCCCAAGTTTAGTCAAGAATTTCACTTACAAACCTATACCTTTGATATGGGTCTGGGAGAAGTCTTGTCCCATGGAATGAATGGGGAAGAACATCCAGTAGCATACCTCATCTGGAATCTAACCCCTGCAGAAAGGAACGATTCAATAGTGAAAAGGGAGTCTCTGGACATAAATTGCCACTAGAGTCCTTGAGGTATTAACTTTTGGGCAAACGCCTCCCATTCTCAACTACATTGGAAGGCTCAGAAGGGGGGATCAATGCAAGGGTCAAAAGGCGGTTTCCCCCTTTGCAAGGCTGTATATTGCATGAAGAACACAGGCCGGTGACCTAGCAGGGGAATGCTGATAGACTGTCACGCGTCCTCTGTATGTTGGAAAAATGTGCTCCCTCCCTAAGTTCTGAGCCCAGGGGGAGGCTATGTGAGGCACTGGCTGGCAGAATCATGGATGGATTATGGATGGATTATAGATTTTACCTATGGTTCTATCATATACATGCTGAGAGGCTCCAGGGCTTGTGGCTGATGTAGAGTAAACTAACTTTTTCTTTTCTCACAATCTTAAGTTGGTATTTTTCTGGATCTGGGAGCCTTGAAGTGTTGCAGAGCTTTGGGTGGGATAACGCTTACATTCCTTTGAGCCACATCTTAGATTGAAGCCAGATCTCAATATAAATCTTAGCTGTCTTGATATATGCAAGCTGACTGATGCTTAGTGCTGTCTCTCCTGCTCTGTCTGTGCTTTGGGAGCCTGCTGCTGGGTGAAAGGCCTGAGTGCTGACAGAACACTAAAAAATATACAAGTGCTGCCTGTTTGTTTGGGGGATTCCATTAGGGGGAACCCTGTTAGTCAAGAAGTGACCTGAGTTTAAACAGTGGCTCAGAAATAATTCATCTGCGTCATTAGCAAAACTGGCATTATTGCTATGTGTTTAATAGGTTAAAGAAATCGAGGCCAAGCGCCGATGGTCATAGAAATCCATGGCTGTTGGAGGCTACTGGAATAAAAGAGAAATGGCCCGTACGGGGATCGAACCCGCGACCTTGGCGTTATTAACACCACGCTCTAACCAACTGAGCTAACCGACCCAATCTTGCACAAGACATGCATGCCAAAGCCAGCAAAGGGCTATCTAGGCTATAGCTCATGCTGTGGGCAACCACAGAAGCATTGACACAAGAGTAGCCAAAAACTTGAGACAAAAGACGTAGTAGACCTCGTGGCGCAACGGTAGCGCGTCTGACTCCAGATCAGAAGGCTGCGTGTTCAAATCACGTCGAGGTCATGATGATTTTCATAGTCAGCTACTTAACCAAGGTTCATTCAGTGTTGCTATGTTTCCCATTCTATCGGGACTCCCACAGACAAAAGGTCCACTCACCTCCAGATTACCCTCATAAGGCTGGCTGAATAGCCAAGACAAAAAATGTGCCGTAGGCCTGGAAGAAGCTAGACATCTGGGCTACAGCATTGGGTGCAGGCTCGTAAGCAATTAAATCCTGGCTCCAGACAATGATAAGAAAATAACTGTGAGAGCCTCCCTAAGAATTCTACAATACTATTCAAGTTTTGTGATTAACTTTGCGGCTCCATTTATGCATCTCAGCAAAGGGGTCAAGTTCACCATGCTGAAATGGAATGAAGAGGCAGAGGAAGCTTTTCAACAGAGTAAGGTAGCATTGCATAAAGGAGCAGTGTTGACCACCCCCAAGTTTAGTCAAGAATTTCACTTACAAACCTATACCTTTGATATGGGTCTGGGAGAAGTCTTGTCCCATGGAATGAATGGGGAAGAACATCCAGTAGCATACCTCATCTGGAATCTAACCCCTGCAGAAAGGAACGATTCAATAGTGAAAAGGGAGTCTCTGGACATAAATTGCCACTAGAGTCCTTGAGGTACTAACTTTTGGGCAAACGCCTCCCATTCTCAACTACATTGGAAGGCTCAGAAGGGGGATCAATGCAAGGGTCACAAGGCGGTTTCCCCCTTTGCAAGGCTGTATATTGCATGAAGAACACAGGCCGGTGACCTAGCAGGGGAATGCTGATAGACTGTCACGCGTCCTCTGTATGTTGGAAAAATGTGCTCCCTCCCTAAGTTCTGAGCCCAGGGGGAGGCTATGTGAGGCACTGGCTGGCAGAATCATGGATGGATTATAGATTTTACCTACGGTTCTATCATATACATGCTGAGAGGCTCCAGGGCTTGTGGCTGATGTAGAGTAAACTAACTTTTTCTTTTCTCACAATCAATCTTAAGTGGGTATTTTTCTGGATCTGGGAGCCTTGAAGTGTTGCAGAGCTTTGGGTGGGATAACGCTTACATTCCTTTGGGCCACATCTTAGATTGAAGCCAGATCTCAGTATAAATCTTAGCTGTCTTGATATATGCAAGCTGACTGATGCTTAGTGCTGTCTCTCCTGCTCTGTCTGTGCTTTGGGAGCCTGCTGCTGGGTGAAAGGCCTGAGTGCTGACAGAACACTAAAAAATATACAAGTGCTGCCTGTTTGTTTGGGGGATTCCATTAGGGGGAACCCTGTTAGTCAAGAAGTGACCTGAGTTTAAACAGTGGCTCAGAAAGAATTCATCTGCGTCATTAGCAAAAATGGCATTATTGCTATGTGTTTAATAGGTTAAAGAAATCTAGGCCAAGCGCCGATGGTCATAGAAATCCATGGCTGTTGGAGGCTACTGGAATAAAAGAGAAATGGCCCGTACGGGGATCGAACCCGCGACCTTGGCGTTATTAGCACCACGCTCTAACCAACTGAGCTAACCGGCCCAATCTTGCACAAGAAATGCATGCCAAAGCCACCAAAGGGCTATCTAGGCTATAGGTCATGCTGTGGGCAACCACAGAAGCATTGACACAAGAGTAGCCAAAAACTTGAGGCAAACCACGTAGTAGACCTCGTGGCGCAACGGTAGCGTGTCTGACTCCAGATCAGAAGGTTGCGTGTTCAAATCACGTCGAGGTCATGATGATTTTCATAGTCAGCTACTTAACCAAGGTTCATTCAGTGTTGCTATGTTTCCCATTCTATCGGGACTCCCACAGACAAAAGGTCCACTCACCTCCAGATTACCCTCATAAGGCTGGCTGAATAGCCAAGCCAAAAAATGTGCCTTAGGCCTGGAAGAAGCAAGACATCTGGGCTACAGCATTGGGTGCAGGCTCGTAAGCAATTAAATCCTGGCTCCAGACAATGATAAGAAAATAACTGTGAGAGCCTCCCTAAGAATTCTACAATACTATTCAAGATTTGTGATTAACTTTGCGGCTCCATTTATGCATCTCAGCAAAGGGGCCAAGTTCACCATGCTGAAATGGAATGAAGAGGCAGAGGAAGCTTTTCAACAGAGTAAGGTAGCATTGCATAAAGGAGCAGTGTTGACCACCCCCAAGTTTAGTCAAGAATTTCACTTACAAACCTATACCTTTGATATGGGTCTGGGAGAAGTCTTGTCCCATGGAATGAATGGGGAAGAACATCCAGTAGCATACCTCATCTGGAATCTAACCCCTGCAGAAAGGAACGATTCAATAGTGAAAAGGGAGTCTCTGGACATAAATTGCCACTAGAGTCCTTGAGGTATTAACTTTTGGGCAAACGCCTCCCATTCTCAACTACATTGGAAGGCTCAGAAGGGGGGGATCAATGCAAGGGTCACAAGGCGGTTTCCCCCTTTGCAAGGCTGTATATTGCATGAAGAACACAGGCCGGTGACCTAGCAGGGGAATGCTGATGGACTGTCACGCGTCCTCTGTATGTTGGAAAAATGTGCTCCCTCCCTAAGTTCTGAGCCCAGGGGGAGGCTATGTGAGGCACTGGCTGGCAGAATCATGGATGGATTATGGATGGATTATAGATTTTACCTATGGTTCTATCATATACATGCTGAGAGGCTCCAGAGCTTGTGGCTGATGTAGAGTAAACTAACTTTTTCTTTTCTCACAATCTTAAGTGGGTATTTTTCTGGATCTGGGAGCCTTGAAGTGTTGCAGAGCTTTGGGTGGGATAACGCTTACATTCCTTTGGGCCACATCTTAGATTGAAGCCAGATCTCAATATAAATCTTAGCTGTCTTGATATATGCAAGCTGACTGATGCTTAGTGCTGTCTCTCCTGCTCTGTCTGTGCTTTGGGAGCCTGCTGCTGGGTGAAAGGCCTGAGTGCTGACAGAACACTAAAAAATATACAAGTGCTGCCTGTTTGTTTGGGGGATTCCATTAGGGGGAACCCTGTTAGTCAAGAAGTGACCTGAGTTTAAACAGTGGCTCAGAAATAATTCATCTGCGTCATTAGCAAAACTGGCATTATTGCTATGTGTTTAATAGGTTAAAGAAATCTAGGCCAAGCGCTGATGTACATAGAAATCCATGGCTGTTGGAGGCTACTGGAATAAAAGAGAAATGGCCCGTACGGGGATCGAACCCGCGACCTTGGCGTTATTAGCACCACGCTCTAACCAACTGAGCTAACCGGCCCAATCTTGCACAAGAAGTGCATGCCAAAGCCAGCAAAGGGCTATCTAGGCTATAGGTCATGCTGTGGGCAACCACAGAAGCATTGACACAAGAGTAGCCAAAAACTTGAGGCAAACCACGTAGTAGACCTCGTGGCGCAACGGTAGTGCGTCTGACTCCAGATCAGAAGGTTGCGTGTTCAAATCACGTCGAGGTCATGATGATTTTCATAGTCAGCTACTTAACCAAGGTTCATTCAGTGTTGCTATGTTTCCCATTCTATCGGGACTCCCACAGACAAAAGGTCCACTCACCTCCAGATTACCCTCATAAGGCTGGCTGAATAGCCAAGACAAAAAATGTGCCGTAGGCCTGGAAGAAGCTAGACATCTGGGCTACAGCATTGGGTGCAGGCTCGTAAGCAATTAAATCCTGGCTCCAGACAATGATAAGAAAATAACTGTGAGAGCCTCCCTAAGAATTCTACAATACTATTCAAGATTTGTGATTAACTTTGCGGCTCCATTTATGCATCTCAGCAAAGGGGCCAAGTTCACCATGCTGAAATGGAATGAAGAGGCAGAGGAAGCTTTTCAACAGAGTAAGGTAGCATTGCATAAAGGAGCAGTGTTGACCACCCCCAAGTTTAGTCAAGAATTTCACTTACAAACCTATACCTTTGATATGGGTCTGGGAGAAGTCTTGTCCCATGGAATGAATGGGGAAGAACATCCAGTAGCATACCTCATCTGGAATCTAACCCCTGCAGAAAGGAACGATTCAATAGTGAAAAGGGAGTCTCTGGACATAAATTGCCACTAGAGTCCTTGAGGTATTAACTTTTGGGCAAACGCCTCCCATTCTCAACTACATTGGAAGGCTCAGAAGGGGGGGATCAATGCAAGGGTCACAAGGCGGTTTCCCCCTTTGCAAGGCTGTATATTGCATGAAGAACACAGGCCGGTGACCTAGCAGGGGAATGCTGATGGACTGTCACGCGTCCTCTGTATGTTGGAAAAATGTGCTCCCTCCCTAAGTTCTGAGCCCAGGGGGAGGCTATGTGAGGCACTGGCTGGCAGAATCATGGATGGATTATGGATGGATTATAGATTTTACCTATGGTTCTATCATATACATGCTGAGAGGCTCCAGGGCTTGTGGCTGATGTAGAGTAAACTAACTTTTTCTTTTCTCACAATCTTAAGTGGGTATTTTTCTGGATCTGGGAGCCTTGAAGTGTTGCAGAGCTTTGGGTGGGATAACGCTTACATTCCTTTGGGCCACATCTTAGATTGAAGCCAGATCTCAATATAAATCTTAGCTGTCTTGATATATGCAAGCTGACTGATGCTTAGTGCTGTCTCTCCTGCTCTGTCTGTGCTTTGGGAGCCTGCTGCTGGGTGAAAGGCCTGAGTGCTGACAGAACACTAAAAAATATACAAGTGCTGCCTGTTTGTTTGGGGGATTCCATTAGGGGGAACCCTGTTAGTCAAGAAGTGACCTGAGTTTAAACAGTGGCTCAGAAATAATTCATCTGCGTCATTAGCAAAACTGGCATTATTGCTATGTGTTTAATAGGTTAAAGAAATCTAGGCCAAGCGCTGATGTACATAGAAATCCATGGCTGTTGGAGGCTACTGGAATAAAAGAGAAATGGCCCGTACGGGGATCGAACCCGCAACCTTAGCGTTTTTAGCACCACGCTCTAACCAACTGAGCTAACCGGCCCAATCTTGCACAAGAAATGCATGCCAAAGCCAGCAAAGGGCTATCTAGGCTATAGGTCATGCTGTGGGCAACCACAGAAGCATTGACACACGAGTAGCCAAAAACTTGAGGCAAACCACGTAGTAGACCTCGTGGCGCAACGGTAGCGCGTCTGACTCCAGATCAGAAGGTTGCGTGTTCAAATCACGTCGAGGTCATGATGATTTTCATAGTCAGCTACTTAACCAAGGTTCATTCAGTGTTGCTATGTTTCCCATTCTATCGGGACTCCCACAGACAAAAGGTCCACTCACCTCCAGATTACCCTCATAAGGCTGGCTGAATAGCCAAGACAAAAAATGTGCCGTAGGCCTGGAAGAAGCTAGACATCTGGGCTACAGCATTGGGTGCAGGCTCGTAAGCAATTAAATCCTGGCTCCAGACAATGATAAGAAAATAACTGTGAGAGCCTCCCTAAGAATTCTACAATACTATTCAAGATTTGTGATTAACTTTGCGGCTCCATTTATGCATCTCAGCAAAGGGGCCAAGTTCACCATGCTGAAATGGAATGAAGAGGCAGAGGAAGCTTTTCAACAGAGTAAGGTAGCATTGCATAAAGGAGCAGTGTTGACCACCCCCAAGTTTAGTCAAGAATTTCACTTACAAACCTATACCTTTGATATGGGTCTGGGAGAAGTCTTGTCCCATGGAATGAATGGGGAAGAACATCCAGTAGCATACCTCATCTGGAATCTAACCCCTGCAGAAAGGAACGATTCAATAGTGAAAAGGGAGTCTCTGGACATAAATTGCCACTAGAGTCCTTGAGGTATTAACTTTTGGGCAAACGCCTCCCATTCTCAACTACATTGGAAGGCTCAGAAGGGGGGGATCAATGCAAGGGTCACAAGGCGGTTTCCCCCTTTGCAAGGCTGTATATTGCATGAAGAACACAGGCCGGTGACCTAGCAGGTGAATGCTGATGGACTGTCACGCGTCCTCTGTATGTTGGAAAAATGTGCTCCCTCCCTAAGTTCTGAGCCCAGGGGGAGGCTATGTGAGGCACTGGCTGGCAGAATCATGGATGGATTATGGATGGATTATAGATTTTACCTATGGTTCTATCATATACATGCTGAGAGGCTCCAGGGCTTGTGGCTGATGTAGAGTAAACTAACTTTTTCTTTTCTCACAATCTTAAGTGGGTATTTTTCTGGATCTGGGAGCCTTGAAGTGTTGCAGAGCTTTGGGTGGGATAACGCTTACATTCCTTTGGGCCACATCTTAGATTGAAGCCAGATCTCAATATAAATCTTAGCTGTCTTGATATATGCAAGCTGACTGATGCTTAGTGCTGTCTCTCCTGCTCTGTCTGTGCTTTGGGAGCCTGCTGCTGGGTGAAAGGCCTGAGTGCTGACAGAACACTAAAAAATATACAAGTGCTGCCTGTTTGTTTGGGGGATTCCATTAGGGGGAACCCTGTTAGTCAAGAAGTGACCTGAGTTTAAACAGTGGCTCAGAAATAATTCATCTGCGTCATTAGCAAAACTGGCATTATTGCTATGTGTTTAATAGGTTAAAGAAATCTAGGCCAAGCGCTGATGTACATAGAAATCCATGGCTGTTGGAGGCTACTGGAATAAAAGAGAAATGGCCCGTACGGGGATCGAACCCGCAACCTTAGCGTTTTTAGCACCACGCTCTAACCAACTGAGCTAACCGGCCCAATCTTGCACAAGAAATGCATGCCAAAGCCAGCAAAGGGCTATCTAGGCTATAGGTCATGCTGTGGGCAACCACAGAAGCATTGACACACGAGTAGCCAAAAACTTGAGGCAAACCACGTAGTAGACCTCGTGGCGCAACGGTAGCGCGTCTGACTCCAGATCAGAAGGTTGCGTGTTCAAATCACGTCGAGGTCATGATGATTTTCATAGTCAGCTACTTAACCAAGGTTCATTCAGTGTTGCTATGTTTCCCATTCTATCGGGACTCCCACAGACAAAAGGTCCACTCACCTCCAGATTACCCTCATAAGGCTGGCTGAATAGCCAAGACAAAAAATGTGCCGTAGGCCTGGAAGAAGCTAGACATCTGGGCTACAGCATTGGGTGCAGGCTCGTAAGCAATTAAATCCTGGCTCCAGACAATGATAAGAAAATAACTGTGAGAGCCTCCCTAAGAATTCTACAATACTATTCAAGATTTGTGATTAACTTTGCGGCTCCATTTATGCATCTCAGCAAAGGGGCCAAGTTCACCATGCTGAAATGGAATGAAGAGGCAGAGGAAGCTTTTCAACAGAGTAAGGTAGCATTGCATAAAGGAGCAGTGTTGACCACCCCCAAGTTTAGTCAAGAATTTCACTTACAAACCTATACCTTTGATATGGGTCTGGGAGAAGTCTTGTCCCATGGAATGAATGGGGAAGAACATCCAGTAGCATACCTCATCTGGAATCTAACCCCTGCAGAAAGGAACGATTCAATAGTGAAAAGGGAGTCTCTGGACATAAATTGCCACTAGAGTCCTTGAGGTATTAACTTTTGGGCAAACGCCTCCCATTCTCAACTACATTGGAAGGCTCAGAAGGGGGGGATCAATGCAAGGGTCACAAGGCGGTTTCCCCCTTTGCAAGGCTGTATATTGCATGAAGAACACAGGCCGGTGACCTAGCAGGTGAATGCTGATGGACTGTCACGCGTCCTCTGTATGTTGGAAAAATGTGCTCCCTCCCTAAGTTCTGAGCCCAGGGGGAGGCTATGTGAGGCACTGGCTGGCAGAATCATGGATGGATTATGGATGGATTATAGATTTTACCTATGGTTCTATCATATACATGCTGAGAGGCTCCAGGGCTTGTGGCTGATGTAGAGTAAACTAACTTTTTCTTTTCTCACAATCTTAAGTGGGTATTTTTCTGGATCTGGGAGCCTTGAAGTGTTGCAGAGCTTTGGGTGGGATAACGCTTACATTCCTTTGGGCCACATCTTAGATTGAAGCCAGATCTCAATATAAATCTTAGCTGTCTTGATATATGCAAGCTGACTGATGCTTAGTGCTGTCTCTCCTGCTCTGTCTGTGCTTTGGGAGCCTGCTGCTGGGTGAAAGGCCTGAGTGCTGACAGAACACTAAAAAATATACAAGTGCTGCCTGTTTGTTTGGGGGATTCCATTAGGGGGAACCCTGTTAGTCAAGAAGTGACCTGAGTTTAAACAGTGGCTCAGAAATAATTCATCTGCGTCATTAGCAAAACTGGCATTATTGCTATGTGTTTAATAGGTTAAAGAAATCTAGGCCAAGCGCTGATGTACATAGAAATCCATGGCTGTTGGAGGCTACTGGAATAAAAGAGAAATGGCCCGTACGGGGATCGAACCCGCGACCTTGGCGTTATTAGCACCACGCTCTAAACAACTGAGCTAACCGGCCCAATCTTGCACAAGAAATGCATGCCAAAGCCAGCAAAGGGCTATCTAGGCTATAGGTCATGCTGTGGGCAACCACAGAAGCATTGACACAAGAGTAGCCAAAAACTTGAGGCAAACCACGTAGTAGACCTCGTGGCGCAACGGTAGCGCGTCTGACTCCAAATCAGAAGGTTGCGTGTTCAAATCACGTCGAGGTCATGATGATTTTCATAGTCAGCTACTTAACCAAGGTTCATTCAGTGTTGCTATGTTTCCCATTCTATCGGGACTCCCACAGACAAAAGGTCCACTCACCTCCAGATTACCCTCATAAGGCTGGCTGAATAGCCAAGACAAAAAATGTGCCGTAGGCCTGGAAGAAGCTAGACATCTGGGCTACAGCATTGGGTGCAGGCTCGTAAGCAATTAAATCCTGGCTCCAGACAATGATAAGAAAATAACTGTGAGAGCCTCCCTAAGAATTCTACAATACTATTCAAGATTTGTGATTAACTTTGCGGCTCCATTTATGCATCTCAGCAAAGGGGCCAAGTTCACCATGCTGAAATGGAATGAAGAGGCAGAGGAAGCTTTTCAACAGAGTAAGGTAGCATTGCATAAAGGAGCAGTGTTGACCACCCCCAAGTTTAGTCAAGAATTTCACTTACAAACCTATACCTTTGATATGGGTCTGGGAGAAGTCTTGTCCCATGGAATGAATGGGGAAGAACATCCAGTAGCATACCTCATCTGGAATCTAACCCCTGCAGAAAGGAACGATTCAATAGTGAAAAGGGAGTCTCTGGACATAAATTGCCACTAGAGTCCTTGAGGTATTAACTTTTGGGCAAACGCCTCCCATTCTCAACTACATTGGAAGGCTCAGAAGGGGGGGATCAATGCAAGGGTCACAAGGCGGTTTCCCCCTTTGCAAGGCTGTATATTGCATGAAGAACACAGGCCGGTGACCTAGCAGGGGAATGCTGATGGACTGTCACGCGTCCTCTGTATGTTGGAAAAATGTGCTCCCTCCCTAAGTTCTGAGCCCAGGGGGAGGCTATGTGAGGCACTGGCTGGCAGAATCATGGATGGATTATGGATGGATTATAGATTTTACCTATGGTTCTATCATATACATGCTGAGAGGCTCCAGGGCTTGTGGCTGATGTAGAGTAAACTAACTTTTTCTTTTCTCACAATCTTAAGTGGGTATTTTTCTGGATCTGGGAGCCTTGAAGTGTTGCAGAGCTTTGGGTGGGATAACGCTTACATTCCTTTGGGCCACATCTTAGATTGAAGCCAGATCTCAATATAAATCTTAGCTGTCTTGATATATGCAAGCTGACTGATGCTTAGTGCTGTCTCTCCTGCTCTGTCTGTGCTTTGGGAGCCTGCTGCTGGGTGAAAGGCCTGAGTGCTGACAGAACACTAAAAAATATACAAGTGCTGCCTGTTTGTTTGGGGGATTCCATTAGGGGGAACCCTGTTAGTTAAGAAGTGACCTGAGTTTAAACAGTGGCTCAGAAATAATTCATCTGCGTCATTAGCAAAACTGGCATTATTGCTATGTGTTTAATAGGTTAAAGAAATCTAGGCCAAGCGCTGATGTACATAGAAATCCATGGCTGTTGGAGGCTACTGGAATAAAAGAGAAATGGCCCGTACGGGGATCGAACCCGCGACCTTGGCGTTATTAGCACCACGCTCTAACCAACTGAGCTAACCGGCCCAATCTTGCACAAGAAATGCATGCCAAAGCCAGCAAAGGGCTATCTAGGCTATAGGTCATGCTGTGGGCAACCACAGAAGCATTGACACAAGAGTAGCCAAAAACTTGAGGCAAACCACGTAGTAGACCTCGTGGCGCAACGGTAGCGCGTCTGACTCCAGATCAGAAGGTTGCGTGTTCAAATCACGTCGAGGTCATGATGATTTTCATAGTCAGCTACTTAACCAAGGTTCATTCAGTGTTGCTATGTTTCCCATTCTATCGGGACTCCCACAGACAAAAGGTCCACTCACCTCCAGATTACCCTCATAAAGCCCCATACACACATGCAGATCGTCATCATACAAATGTTCATCTTTTCTCCCCGGGATGTCGGTGTCTGTTGAAAAGTGCAAAGACAGCACAAGAATTTTGTCTGCAGACTTCAGCTGACTGCAGAAGTGATGTCATGTAATGGTTAACTTTCCCTGTGTTTTTTATTTTCTGAGCATGCCCAGTCTTGCAAATCTGCGGTCTGTCGGCTGATTTCTGTACTGACAGGCAAACAATTGTCCGTTCTGGTGTCTGCAGACAAAAATTTTCATGTTTGCAAGAAAGACTCTTGTCCGCAGATTGTGTGCAGACATCTGTCGGAGGCACCATACTAACACGCATACAATCGGCAGATCTTTCGTCCGCAGACGTTTGTATGAAGACGATCTGCGTGTGTGTATGGGGCTTTAGGCTGGCTGAATAGCCAAGACAAAAAATGTGCCGTAGGCCTGGAAGAAGCTAGACATCTGGGCTACAGCATTGGGTGCAGGCTCGTAAGCAATTAAATCCTGGCTCCAGACAATGATAAGAAAATAACTGTGAGAGCCTCCCTAAGAATTCTACAATACTATTCAAGATTTGTGATTAACTTTGCGGCTCCATTTATGCATCTCAGCAAAGGGGCCAAGTTCACCATGCTGAAATGGAATGAAGAGGCAGAGGAAGCTTTTCAACAGAGTAAGGTAGCATTGCATAAAGGAGCAGTGTTGACCACCCCCAAGTTTAGTCAAGAATTTCACTTACAAACCTATACCTTTGATATGGGTCTGGGAGAAGTCTTGTCCCATGGAATGAATGGGGAAGAACATCCAGTAGCATACCTCATCTGGAATCTAACCCCTGCAGAAAGGAACGATTCAATAGTGAAAAGGGAGTCTCTGGACATAAATTGCCACTAGAGTCCTTGAGGTATTAACTTTTGGGCAAACGCCTCCCATTCTCAACTACATTGGAAGGCTCAGAAGGGGGGGATCAATGCAAGGGTCACAAGGCGGTTTCCCCCTTTGCAAGGCTGTATATTGCATGAAGAACACAGGCCGGTGACCTAGCAGGGGAATGCTGATGGACTGTCACGCGTCCTCTGTATGTTGGAAAAATGTGCTCCCTCCCTAAGTTCTGAGCCCAGGGGGAGGCTATGTGAGGCACTGGCTGGCAGAATCATGGATGGATTATGGATGGATTATAGATTTTACCTATGGTTCTATCATATACATGCTGAGAGGCTCCAGGGCTTGTGGCTGATGTAGAGTAAACTAACTTTTTCTTTTCTCACAATCTTAAGTGGGTATTTTTCTGGATCTGGGAGCCTTGAAGTGTTGCAGAGCTTTGGGTGGGATAACGCTTACATTCCTTTGGGCCACATCTTAGATTGAAGCCAGATCTCAATATAAATCTTAGCTGTCTTGATATATGCAAGCTGACTGATGCTTAGTGCTGTCTCTCCTGCTCTGTCTGTGCTTTGGGAGCCTGCTGCTGGGTGAAAGGCCTGAGTGCTGACAGAACACTAAAAAATATACAAGTGCTGCCTGTTTGTTTGGGGGATTCCATTAGGGGGAACCCTGTTAGTCAAGAAGTGACCTGAGTTTAAACAGTGGCTCAGAAATAATTCATCTGCGTCATTAGCAAAACTGGCATTATTGCTATGTGTTTAATAGGTTAAAGAAATCTAGGCCAAGCGCTGATGTACATAGAAATCCATGGCTGTTGGAGGCTACTGGAATAAAAGAGAAATGGCCCGTACAGGGATTGAACCCGCGACCTTGGCGTTATTAGCACCACGCTCTAACCAACTGAGCTAACCGGCCCAATCTTGCACAAGAAATGCATGCCAAAGCCAGCAAAGGGCTATCTAGGCTATAGGTCATGCTGTGGGCAACCACAGAAGCATTGACACAAGAGTAGCCAAAAACTTGAGGCAAACCACGTAGTAGACCTCGTGGCGCAACGGTAGCGTGTCTTACTCCAGATCAGAAGGTTGCGTGTTCAAATCACGTCGAGGTCATGATGATTTTCATAGTCAGCTACTTAACCAAGGTTCATTCAGTGTTGCTATGTTCCCCATTCTATCGGGACTCCCACAGACAAAAGGTCCACTCACCTCCAGATTACCCTCATAAGGCTGGCTGAATAGCCAAGACAAAAAATGTGCCTTAGGCCTGGAAGAAGCAAGACATCTGGGCTACAGCATTGGGTGCAGGCTCGTAAGCAATTAAATCCTGGCTCCAGACAATGATAAGAAAATAACTGTGAGAGCCTCCCTAAGAATTCTACAATACTATTCAAGATTTGTGATTAACTTTGCGGCTCCATTTATGCATCTCAGCAAAGGGGCCAAGTTCACCATGCTGAAATGGAATGAAGAGGCAGAGGAAGCTTTTCAACAGAGTAAGGTAGCATTGCATAAAGGAGCAGTGTTGACCACCCCCAAGTTTAGTCAAGAATTTCACTTACAAACCTATACCTTTGATATGGGTCTGGGAGAAGTCTTGTCCCATGGAATGAATGGGGAAGAACATCCAGTAGCATACCTCATCTGGAATCTAACCCCTGCAGAAAGGAACGATTCAATAGTGAAAAGGGAGTCTCTGGACATAAATTGCCACTAGAGTCCTTGAGGTATTAACTTTTGGGCAAACGCCTCCCATTCTCAACTACATTGGAAGGCTCAGAAGGGGGGGATCAATGCAAGGGTCACAAGGCGGTTTCCCCCTTTGCAAGGCTGTATATTGCATGAAGAACACAGGCCGGTGACCTAGCAGGGGAATGCTGATGGACTGTCACGCGTCCTCTGTATGTTGGAAAAATGTGCTCCCTCCCTAAGTTCTGAGCCCAGGGGGAGGCTATGTGAGGCACTGGCTGGCAGAATCATGGATGGATTATGGATGGATTATAGATTTTACCTATGGTTCTATCATATACATGCTGAGAGGCTCCAGGGCTTGTGGCTGATGTAGAGTAAACTAACTTTTTCTTTTCTCACAATCTTAAGTGGGTATTTTTCTGGATCTGGGAGCCTTGAAGTGTTGCAGAGCTTTGGGTGGGATAACGCTTACATTCCTTTGGGCCACATCTTAGATTGAAGCCAGATCTCAATATAAATCTTAGCTGTCTTGATATATGCAAGCTGACTGATGCTTAGTGCTGTCTCTCCTGCTCTGTCTGTGCTTTGGGAGCCTGCTGCTGGGTGAAAGGCCTGAGTGCTGACTGAACACTAAAAAATATACAAGTGCTGCCTGTTTGTTTGGGGGATTCCATTAGGGGGAACCCTGTTAGTCAAGAAGTGACCTGAGTTTAAACAGTGGCTCAGAAATAATTCATCTGCGTCATTAGCAAAACTGGCATTATTGCTATGTGTTTAATAGGTTAAAGAAATCTAGGCCAAGCGCTGATGTACATAGAAATCCATGGCTGTTGGAGGCTACTGGAATAAAAGAGAAATGGCCCGTACGGGGATCGAACCCGCGACCTTGGCGTTATTAGCACCACGCTCTAACCAACTGAGCTAACCGGCCCAATCTTGCACAAGAAATGCATGCCAAAGCCAGCAAAGGGCTATCTAGGCTATAGGTCATGCTGTGGGCAACCACAGAAGCATTGACACAAGAGTAGCCAAAAACTTGAGGCAAACCACGTAGTAGACCTCGTGGCGCAACGGTAGCGCGTCTGACTCCAGATCAGAAGGTTGCGTGTTCAAATCACGTCGAGGTCATGATGATTTTCATAGTCAGCTACTTAACCAAGGTTCATTCAGTGTTGCTATGTTTCCCATTCTATCGGGACTCCCACAGACAAAAGGTCCACTCACCTCCAGATTACCCTCATAAGGCTGGCTGAATAGCCAAGACAAAAAATGTGCCGTAGGCCTGGAAGAAGCTAGACATCTGGGCTACAGCATTGGGTGCAGGCTCGTAAGCAATTAAATCCTGGCTCCAGACAATGATAAGAAAATAACTGTGAGAGCCTCCCTAAGAATTCTACAATACTATTCAAGATTTGTGATTAACTTTGCGGCTCCATTTATGCATCTCAGCAAAGGGGCCAAGTTCACCATGCTGAAATGGAATGAAGAGGCAGAGGAAGCTTTTCAACAGAGTAAGGTAGCATTGCATAAAGGAGCAGTGTTGACCACCCCCAAGTTTAGTCAAGAATTTCACTTACAAACCTATACCTTTGATATGGGTCTGGGAGAAGTCTTGTCCCATGGAATGAATGGGGAAGAACATCCAGTAGCATACCTCATCTGGAATCTAACCCCTGCAGAAAGGAACGATTCAATAGTGAAAAGGGAGTCTCTGGACATAAATTGCCACTAGAGTCCTTGAGGTATTAACTTTTGGGCAAACGCCTCCCATTCTCAACTACATTGGAAGGCTCAGAAGGGGGGGATCAATGCAAGGGTCACAAGGCGGTTTCCCCCTTTGCAAGGCTGTATATTGCATGAAGAACACAGGCCGGTGACCTAGCAGGGGAATGCTGATGGACTGTCACGCGTCCTCTGTATGTTGGAAAAATGTGCTCCCTCCCTAAGTTCTGAGCCCAGGGGGAGGCTATGTGAGGCACTGGCTGGCAGAATCATGGATGGATTATGGATGGATTATAGATTTTACCTATGGTTCTATCATATACATGCTGAGAGGCTCCAGGGCTTGTGGCTGATGTAGAGTAAACTAACTTTTTCTTTTCTCACAATCTTAAGTGGGTATTTTTCTGGATCTGGGAGCCTTGAAGTGTTGCAGAGCTTTGGGTGGGATAACGCTTACATTCCTTTGGGCCACATCTTAGATTGAAGCCAGATCTCAGTATAAATCTTAGCTGTCTTGATATATGCAAGCTGACTGATGCTTAGTGCTGTCTCTCCTGCTCTGTCTGTGCTTTGGGAGCCTGCTGCTGGGTGAAAGGCCTGAGTGCTGACAGAACACTAAAAAATATACAAGTGCTGCCTGTTTGTTTGGGGGATTCCATTAGGGGGAACCCTGTTAGTCAAGAAGTGACCTGAGTTTAAACAGTGGCTCAGAAATAATTCATCTGCGTCATTAGCAAAACTGGCATTATTGCTATGTGTTTAATAGGTTAAAGAAATCTAGGCCAAGCGCCGATGGTCATAGAAATCCATGGCTGTTGGAGGCTACTGGAATAAAAGAGAAATGGCCCGTACGGGGATCGAACCCGCGACCTTGGCGTTATTAGCACCACGCTCTAACCAACTGAGCTAACCGGCCCAATCTTGCACAAGAAATGCATGCCAAAGCCAGCAAAGGGCTATCTAGGCTATAGGTCATGCTGTGGGCAACCACAGAAGCATTGACACAAGAGTAGCCAAAAACTTGAGGCAAACCACGTAGTAGACCTCGTGGCGCAATGGTAGCGTGTCTTACTCCAGATCAGAAGGTTGCGTGTTCAAATCACGTCGAGGTCATGATGATTTTCATAGTCAGCTACTTAACCAAGGTTCATTCAGTGTTGCTATGTTCCCCATTCTATCGGGACTCCCACAGACAAAAGGTCCACTCACCTCCAGATTACCCTCATAAGGCTGGCTGAATAGCCAAGCCAAAAAATGTGCCTTAGGCCTGGAAGAAGCAAGACGTCTGGGCTACAGCATTGGGTGCAGGCTCGTAAGCAAATAAATCCTGGCTCCAGACAATGATAAGAAAATAACTGTGAGAGCCTCCCTAAGAATTCTACAAATACTATTCAAGTTTAGTGATTAACTTTGCGGCTCCATTTATGCATCTCAGCAAAGGGGCCAAGTTCACCATGCTGAAATGGAATGAAGAGGCAGAGGAAGCTTTTCAACAGAGTAAGGTAGCATTGCATAAAGGAGCAGTGTTGACCACCCCCAAGTTTAGTCAAGAATTTCACTTACAAACCTATACCTTTGATATGGGTCTGGGAGAAGTCTTGTCCCATGGAATGAATGGGGAAGAACATCCAGTTGCATACCTCATCTGGAATCTAACCCCTGCAGAAAGGAACGATTCAATAGTGAAAAGGGAGTCTCTGGACATAAATTGCCACTAGAGTCCTTGAGGTATTAACTTTTGGGCAAACGCCTCCCATTCTCAACTACATTGGAAGGCTCAGAAGGGGGGGATCAATGCAAGGGTCACAAGGCGGTTTCCCCCTTTGCAAGGCTGTATATTGCATGAAGAACACAGGCCGGTGACCTAGCAGGGGAATGCTGATGGACTGTCACGCGTCCTCTGTATGTTGGAAAAATGTGCTCCCTCCCTAAGTTCTGAGCCCAGGGGGAGGCTATGTGAGGCACTGGCTGGCAGAATCATGGATGGATTATGGATGGATTATAGATTTTACCTATGGTTCTATCATATACATGCTGAGAGGCTCCAGGGCTTGTGGCTGATGTAGAGTAAACTAACTTTTTCTTTTCTCACAATCTTAAGTGGGTATTTTTCTGGATCTGGGAGCCTTGAAGTGTTGCAGAGCTTTGGGTGGGATAACGCTTACATTCCTTTGGGCCACATCTTAGATTGAAGCCAGATCTCAGTATAAATCTTAGCTGTCTTGATATATGCAAGCTGACTGATGCTTAGTGCTGTCTCTCCTGCTCTGTCTGTGCTTTGGGAGCCTGCTGCTGGGTGAAAGGCCTGAGTGCTGACAGAACACTAAAAAATATACAAGTGCTGCCTGTTTGTTTGGGGGATTCCATTAGGGGGAACCCTGTTAGTCAAGAAGTGACCTGAGTTTAAACAGTGGCTCAGAACGAATTCATCTGCGTCATTAGCAAAAATGGCATTATTGCTATGTGTTTAATAGGTTAAAGAAATCTAGGCCAAGCGCCGATGGTCATAGAAATCCATGGCTGTTGGAGGCTACTGGAATAAAAGAAAAATGGCCCGTACGGGGATCGAACCCACGACCTTGGCGTTATTAGCACCACGCTCTAACCAACTGAGCTAACCGGCCCAATCTTGCACAAGAAATGCATGCCAAAGCCAGCAAAGGGCTATCTAGGCTATAGGTCATGCTGTGGGCAACCACAGAAGCATTGACACAAGAGTAGCCAAAAACTTGAGGCAAACCACGTAGTAGACCTCGTGGCGCAACGGTAGCGCGTCTGACTCCAGATCAGAAGGTTGCGTGTTCAAATCACGTCGAGGTCATGATGATTTTCATAGTCAGCTACTTAACCAAGGTTCATTCAGTGTTGCTATGTTTCCCATTCTATCGGGACTCCCACAGACAAAAGGTCCACTCACCTCCAGATTACCCTCATAAGGCTGGCTGAATAGCCAAGACAAAAAATGTGCCGTAGGCCTGGAAGAAGCTAGACATCTGGGCTACAGCATTGGGTGCAGGCTCGTAAGCAATTAAATCCTGGCTCCAGACAATGATAAGAAAATAACTGTGAGAGCCTCCCTAAGAATTCTACAATACTATTCAAGATTTGTGATTAACTTTGCGGCTCCATTTATGCATCTCAGCAAAGGGGCCAAGTTCACCATGCTGAAATGGAATGAAGAGGCAGAGGAAGCTTTTCAACAGAGTAAGGTAGCATTGCATAAAGGAGCAGTGTTGACCACCCCCAAGTTTAGTCAAGAATTTCACTTACAAACCTATACCTTTGATATGGGTCTGGGAGAAGTCTTGTCCCATGGAATGAATGGGGAAGAACATCCAGTAGCATACCTCATCTGGAATCTAACCCCTGCAGAAAGGAACGATTCAATAGTGAAAAGGGAGTCTCTGGACATAAATTGCCACTAGAGTCCTTGAGGTATTAACTTTTGGGCAAACGCCTCCCATTCTCAACTACATTGGAAGGCTCAGAAGGGGGGGATCAATGCAAGGGTCACAAGGCGGTTTCCCCCTTTGCAAGGCTGTATATTGCATGAAGAACACAGGTCGGTGACCTAGCAGGGGAATGCTGATGGACTGTCACGCGTCCTCTGTATGTTGTAAAAATGTGCTCCCTCCCTAAGTTTTGAGCCCAGGGGGAGGCTATGTGAGGCACTGGCTGGCAGAATCATGGATGGATTATGGATGGATTATAGATTTTACCTATGGTTCTATCATATACATGCTGAGAGGCTCCAGGGCTTGTGGCTGATGTAGAGTAAACTAACTTTTTCTTTTCTCACAATCTTAAGTGGGTATTTTTCTGGATCTGGGAGCCTTGAAGTGTTGCAGAGCTTTGGGTGGGATAACGCTTACATTCCTTTGGGCCACATCTTAGATTGAAGCCAGATCTCAATATAAATCTTAGCTGTCTTGATATATGCAAGCTGACTGATGCTTAGTGCTGTCTCTCCTGCTCTGTCTGTGCTTTGGGAGCCTGCTGCTGGGTGAAAGGCCTGAGTGCTGACAGAACACTAAAAAATATACAAGTGCTGCCTGTTTGTTTGGGGGATTCCATTAGGGGGAACCCTGTTAGTCAAGAAGTGACCTGAGTTTAAACAGTGGCTCAGAAATAATTCATCTGCGTCATTAGCAAAACTGGCATTATTGCTATGTGTTTAATAGGTTAAAGAAATCTAGGCCAAGCGCTGATGTACATAGAAATCCATGGCTGTTGGAGGCTACTGGAATAAAAGAGAAATGGCCCGTACGGGGATCGAACCCGCGACCTTGGCGTTATTAGCACCACGCTCTAAACAACTGAGCTAACCGGCCCAATCTTGCACAAGAAATGCATGCCAAAGCCAGCAAAGGGCTATCTAGGCTATAGGTCATGCTGTGGGCAACCACAGAAGCATTGACACAAGAGTAGCCAAAAACTTGAGGCAAACCACGTAGTAGACCTCGTGGCGCAACGGTAGCGCGTCTGACTCCAGGTCAGAAGGTTGCGTGTTCAAATCACGTCAAGGTCATGATGATTTTCATAGTCAGCTACTTAACCAAGGTTCATTCAGTGTTGCTATGTTTCCCATTCTATCGGGACTCCCACAGACAAAAGGTCCACTCACCTCCAGATTACCCTCATAAGGCTGGCTGAATAGCCAAGACAAAAAATGTGCCGTAGGCCTGGAAGAAGCTAGACATCTGGGCTACAGCATTGGGTGCAGGCTCGTAAGCAATTAAATCCTGGCTCCAGACAATGATTAGAAAATAACTGTGAGAGCCTCCCTAAGAATTCTACAATACTATTCAAGATTTGTGATTAACTTTGCGGCTCCATTTATGCATCTCAGCAAAGGGGCCAAGTTCACCATGCTGAAATGGAATGAAGAGGCAGAGGAAGCTTTTCAACAGAGTAAGGTAGCATTGCATAAAGGAGCAGTGTTGACCACCCCCAAGTTTAGTCAAGAATTTCACTTACAAACCTATACCTTTGATATGGGTCTGGGAGAAGTCTTGTCCCATGGAATGAATGGGGAAGAACATCCAGTAGCATACCTCATCTGGAATCTAACCCCTGCAGAAAGGAACGATTCAATAGTGAAAAGGGAGTCTCTGGACATAAATTGCCACTAGAGTCCTTGAGGTATTAACTTTTGGGCAAACGCCTCCCATTCTCAACTACATTGGAAGGCTCAGAAGGGGGGGATCAATGCAAGGGTCACAAGGCGGTTTCCCCCTTTGCAAGGCTGTATATTGCATGAAGAACACAGGCCGGTGACCTAGCAGGGGAATGCTGATGGACTGTCACGCGTCCTCTGTATGTTGGAAAAATGTGCTCCCTCCCTAAGTTCTGAGCCCAGGGGGAGGCTATGTGAGGCACTGGCTGGCAGAATCATGGATGGATTATGGATGGATTATAGATTTTACCTATGGTTCTATCATATACATGCTGAGAGGCTCCAGGGCTTGTGGCTGATGTAGAGTAAACTAACTTTTTCTTTTCTCACAATCTTAAGTGGGTATTTTTCTGGATCTGGGAGCCTTGAAGTGTTGCAGAGCTTTGGGTGGGATAACGCTTACATTCCTTTGGGCCACATCTTAGATTGAAGCCAGATCTCAATATAAATCTTAGCTGTCTTGATATATGCAAGCTGACTGATGCTTAGTGCTGTCTCTCCTGCTCTGTCTGTGCTTTGGGAGCCTGCTGCTGGGTGAAAGGCCTGAGTGCTGACAGAACACTAAAAAATATACAAGTGCTGCCTGTTTGTTTGGGGGATTCCATTAGGGGGAACCCTGTTAGTCAAGAAGTGACCTGAGTTTAAACAGTGGCTCAGAAATAATTCATCTGCGTCATTAGCAAAACTGGCATTATTGCTATGTGTTTAATAGGTTAAAGAAATCTAGGCCAAGCGCTGATGTACATAGAAATCCATGGCTGTTGGAGGCTACTGGAATAAAAGAGAAATGGCCCGTACGGGGATCGAACCCGCGACCTTGGCGTTATTAGCACCACGCTCTAACCAACTGAGCTAACCGGCCCAATCTTGCACAAGAAATGCATGCCAAAGCCAGCAAAGGGCTATCTAGGCTATAGGTCATGCTGTGGGCAACCACAGAAGCATTGACACAAGAGTAGCCAAAAACTTGAGGCAAACCACGTAGTAGACCTCGTGGCGCAACGGTAGCGCGTCTGACTCCAGATCAGAAAGTTGCGTGTTCAAATCACGTCGAGGTCATGATGATTTTCATAGTCAGCTACTTAACCAAGGTTCATTCAGTGTTGCTATGTTTCCCATTCTATCGGGACTCCCACAGACAAAAGGTCCACTCACCTCCAGATTACCCTCATAAGGCTGGCTGAATAGCCAAGACAAAAAATGTGCCGTAGGCCTGGAAGAAGCTAGACATCTGGGCTACAGCATTGGGTGCAGGCTCGTAAGCAATTAAATCCTGGCTCCAGACAATGATAAGAAAATAACTGTGAGAGCCTCCCTAAGAATTCTACAATACTATTCAAGATTTGTGATTAACTTTGCGGCTCCATTTATGCATCTCAGCAAAGGGGCCAAGTTCACCATGCTGAAATGGAATGAAGAGGCAGAGGAAGCTTTTCAACAGAGTAAGGTAGCATTGCATAAAGGAGCAGTGTTGACCACCCCCAAGTTTAGTCAAGAATTTCACTTACAAACCTATACCTTTGATATGGGTCTGGGAGAAGTCTTGTCCCATGGAATGAATGGGGAAGAACATCCAGTAGCATACCTCATCTGGAATCTAACCCCTGCAGAAAGGAACGATTCAATAGTGAAAAGGGAGTCTCTGGACATAAATTGCCACTAGAGTCCTTGAGGTATTAACTTTTGGGCAAACGCCTCCCATTCTCAACTACATTGGAAGGCTCAGAAGGGGGGGATCAATGCAAGGGTCACAAGGCGGTTTCCCCCTTTGCAAGGCTGTATATTGCATGAAGAACACAGGCCGGTGACCTAGCAGGGGAATGCTGATGGACTGTCACGCGTCCTCTGTATGTTGGAAAAATGTGCTCCCTCCCTAAGTTCTGAGCCCAGGGGGAGGCTATGTGAGGCACTGGCTGGCAGAATCATGGATGGATTATGGATGGATTATAGATTTTACCTATGGTTCTATCATATACATGCTGAGAGGCTCCAGGGCTTGTGGCTGATGTAGAGTAAACTAACTTTTTCTTTTCTCACAATCTTAAGTGGGTATTTTTCTGGATCTGGGAGCCTTGAAGTGTTGCAGAGCTTTGGGTGGGATAACGCTTACATTCCTTTGGGCCACATCTTAGATTGAAGCCAGATCTCAATATAAATCTTAGCTGTCTTGATATATGCAAGCTGACTGATGCTTAGTGCTGTCTCTCCTGCTCTGTCTGTGCTTTGGGAGCCTGCTGCTGGGTGAAAGGCCTGAGTGCTGACAGAACACTAAAAAATATACAAGTACTGCCTGTTTGTTTGGGGGATTCCATTAGGGGGAACCCTGTTAGTCAAGAAGTGACCTGAGTTTAAACAGTGGCTCAGAAATAATTCATCTGCGTCATTAGCAAAACTGGCATTATTGCTATGTGTTTAATAGGTTAAAGAAATCTAGGCCAAGCGCTGATGTACATAGAAATCCATGGCTGTTGGAGGCTACTGGAATAAAAGAGAAATGGCCCGTACGGGGATCGAACCCGCGACCTTGGCGTTATTAGCACCACGCTCTAAACAACTGAGCTAACCGGCCCAATCTTGCACAAGAAATGCATGCCAAAGCCAGCAAAGGGCTATCTAGGCTATAGGTCATGCTGTGGGCAACCACAGAAGCATTGACACAAGAGTAGCCAAAAACTTGAGGCAAACCACGTAGTAGACCTCGTGGCGCAACGGTAGCGCGTCTGACTCCAGGTCAGAAGGTTGCGTGTTCAAATCACGTCGAGGTCATGATGATTTTCATAGTCAGCTACTTAACCAAGGTTCATTCAGTGTTGCTATGTTTCCCATTCTATCGGGACTCCCACAGACAAAAGGTCCACTCACCTCCAGATTACCCTCATAAGGCTGGCTGAATAGCCAAGACAAAAAATGTGCCGTAGGCCTGGAAGAAGCTAGACATCTGGGCTACAGCATTGGGTGCAGGCTCGTAAGCAATTAAATCCTGGCTCCAGACAATGATAAGAAAATAACTGTGAGAGCCTCCCTAAGAATTCTACAATACTATTCAAGATTTGTGATTAACTTTGCGGCTCCATTTATGCATCTCAGCAAAGGGGCCAAGTTCACCATGCTGAAATGGAATGAAGAGGCAGAGGAAGCTTTTCAACAGAGTAAGGTAGCATTGCATAAAGGAGCAGTGTTGACCACCCCCAAGTTTAGTCAAGAATTTCACTTACAAACCTATACCTTTGATATGGGTCTGGGAGAAGTCTTGTCCCATGGAATGAATGGGGAAGAACATCCAGTAGCATACCTCATCTGGAATCTAACCCCTGCAGAAAGGAACGATTCAATAGTGAAAAGGGAGTCTCTGGACATAAATTGCCACTAGAGTCCTTGAGGTATTAACTTTTGGGCAAACGCCTCCCATTCTCAACTACATTGGAAGGCTCAGAAGGGGGGGATCAATGCAAGGGTCACAAGGCGGTTTCCCCCTTTGCAAGGCTGTATATTGCATGAAGAACACAGGCCGGTGACCTAGCAGGGGAATGCTGATGGACTGTCACGCGTCCTCTGTATGTTGGAAAAATGTGCTCCCTCCCTAAGTTCTGAGCCCAGGGGGAGGCTATGTGAGGCACTGGCTGGCAGAATCATGGATGGATTATGGATGGATTATAGATTTTACCTATGGTTCTATCATATACATGCTGAGAGGCTCCAGGGCTTGTGGCTGATGTAGAGTAAACTAACTTTTTCTTTTCTCACAATCTTAAGTGGGTATTTTTCTGGATCTGGGAGCCTTGAAGTGTTGCAGAGCTTTGGGTGGGATAACGCTTACATTCCTTTGGGCCACATCTTAGATTGAAGCCAGATCTCAATATAAATCTTAGCTGTCTTGATATATGCAAGCTGACTGATGCTTAGTGCTGTCTCTCCTGCTCTGTCTGTGCTTTGGGAGCCTGCTGCTGGGTGAAAGGCCTGAGTGCTGACAGAACACTAAAAAATATACAAGTGCTGCCTGTTTGTTTGGGGGATTCCATTAGGGGGAACCCTGTTAGTCAAGAAGTGACCTGAGTTTAAACAGTGGCTCAGAAATAATTCATCTGCGTCATTAGCAAAACTGGCATTATTGCTATGTGTTTAATAGGTTAAAGAAATCTAGGCCAAGCGCTGATGTACATAGAAATCCATGGCTGTTGGAGGCTACTGGAATAAAAGAGAAATGGCCCGTACGGGGATCGAACCCGCGACCTTGGCGTTATTAGCACCACGCTCTAACCAACTGAGCTAACCGGCCCAATCTTGCACGAGAAATGCATGCCAAAGCCAGCAAAGGGCTATCTAGGCTATAGGTCATGCTGTGGGCAACCACAGAAGCATTGACACAAGAGTAGCCAAAAACTTGAGGCAAACCACGTAGTAGACCTCGTGGCGCAACGGTAGCGCGTCTGACTCCAGATCAGAAGGTTGCGTGTTCAAATCACGTCGAGGTCATGATGATTTTCATAGTCAGCTACTTAACCAAGGTTCATTCAGTGTTGCTATGTTTCCCATTCTATCGGGACTCCCACAGACAAAAGGTCCACTCACCTCCAGATTACCCTCATAAGGCTGGCTGAATAGCCAAGACAAAAAATGTGCCGTAGGCCTGGAAGAAGCTAGACATCTGGGCTACAGCATTGGGTGCAGGCTCGTAAGCAATTAAATCCTGGCTCCAGACAATGATAAGAAAATAACTGTGAGAGCCTCCCTAAGAATTCTACAATACTATTCAAGATTTGTGATTAACTTTGCGGCTCCATTTATGCATCTCAGCAAAGGGGCCAAGTTCACCATGCTGAAATGGAATGAAGAGGCAGAGGAAGCTTTTCAACAGAGTAAGGTAGCATTGCATAAAGGAGCAGTGTTGACCACCCCCAAGTTTAGTCAAGAATTTCACTTACAAACCTATACCTTTGATATGGGTCTGGGAGAAGTCTTGTCCCATGGAATGAATGGGGAAGAACATCCAGTAGCATACCTCATCTGGAATCTAACCCCTGCAGAAAGGAACGATTCAATAGTGAAAAGGGAGTCTCTGGACATAAATTGCCACTAGAGTCCTTGAGGTATTAACTTTTGGGCAAACGCCTCCCATTCTCAACTACATTGGAAGGCTCAGAAGGGGGGGATCAATGCAAGGGTCACAAGGCGGTTTCCCCCTTTGCAAGGCTGTATATTGCATGAAGAACACAGGCCGGTGACCTAGCAGGGGAATGCTGATGGACTGTCACGCGTCCTCTGTATGTTGGAAAAATGTGCTCCCTCCCTAAGTTCTGAGCCCAGGGGGAGGCTATGTGAGGCACTGGCTGGCAGAATCATGGATGGATTATGGATGGATTATAGATTTTACCTATGGTTCTATCATATACATGCTGAGAGGCTCCAGGGCTTGTGGCTGATGTAGAGTAAACTAACTTTTTCTTTTCTCACAATCTTAAGTGGGTATTTTTCTGGATCTGGGAGCCTTGAAGTGTTGCAGAGCTTTGGGTGGGATAACGCTTACATTCCTTTGGGCCACATCTTAGATTGAAGCCAGATCTCAATATAAATCTTAGCTGTCTTGATATATGCAAGCTGACTGATGCTTAGTGCTGTCTCTCTTGCTCTGTCTGTGCTTTGGGAGCCTGCTGCTGGGTGAAAGGCCTGAGTGCTGACAGAACACTAAAAAATATACAAGTGCTGCCTGTTTGTTTGGGGGATTCCATTAGGGGGAACCCTGTTAGTCAAGAAGTGACCTGAGTTTAAACAGTGGCTCAGAAATAATTCATCTGCGTCATTAGCAAAACTGGCATTATTGCTATGTGTTTAATAGGTTAAAGAAATCTAGGCCAAGCGCTGATGTACATAGAAATCCATGGCTGTTGGAGGCTACTGGAATAAAAGAGAAATGGCCCGTACAGGGATTGAACCCGCGACCTTGGCGTTATTAGCACCACGCTCTAACCAACTGAGCTAACCGGCCCAATCTTGCACAAGAAATGCATGCCAAAGCCAGCAAAGGGCTATCTAGGCTATAGGTCATGCTGTGGGCAACCACAGAAGCATTGACACAAGAGTAGCCAAAAACTTGAGGCAAACCACGTAGTAGACCTCGTGGCGCAACGGTAGCGCGTCTGACTCCAGATCAGAAAGTTGCGTGTTCAAATCACGTCGAGGTCATGATGATTTTCATAGTCAGCTACTTAACCAAGGTTCATTCAGTGTTGCTATGTTTCCCATTCTATCGGGACTCCCACAGACAAAAGGTCCACTCACCTCCAGATTACCCTCATAAGGCTGGCTGAATAGCCAAGACAAAAAATGTGCCGTAGGCCTGGAAGAAGCTAGACATCTGGGCTACAGCATTGGGTGCAGGCTCGTAAGCAATTAAATCCTGGCTCCAGACAATGATAAGAAAATAACTGTGAGAGCCTCCCTAAGAATTCTACAATACTATTCAAGATTTGTGATTAACTTTGCGGCTCCATTTATGCATCTCAGCAAAGGGGCCAAGTTCACCATGCTGAAATGGAATGAAGAGGCAGAGGAAGCTTTTCAACAGAGTAAGGTAGCATTGCATAAAGGAGCAGTGTTGACCACCCCCAAGTTTAGTCAAGAATTTCACTTACAAACCTATACCTTTGATATGGGTCTGGGAGAAGTCTTGTCCCATGGAATGAATGGGGAAGAACATCCAGTAGCATACCTCATCTGGAATCTAACCCCTGCAGAAAGGAACGATTCAATAGTGAAAAGGGAGTCTCTGGACATAAATTGCCACTAGAGTCCTTGAGGTATTAACTTTTGGGCAAACGCCTCCCATTCTCAACTACATTGGAAGGCTCAGAAGGGGGGGATCAATGCAAGGGTCACAAGGCGGTTTCCCCCTTTGCAAGGCTGTATATTGCATGAAGAACACAGGCTGGTGACCTAGCAGGGGAATGCTGATGGACTGTCACGCGTCCTCTGTATGTTGGAAAAATGTGCTCCCTCCCTAAGTTCTGAGCCCAGGGGGAGGCTATGTGAGGCACTGGCTGGCAGAATCATGGATGGATTATGGATGGATTATAGATTTTACCTATGGTTCTATCATATACATGCTGAGAGGCTCCAGGGCTTGTGGCTGATGTAGAGTAAACTAACTTTTTCTTTTCTCACAATCTTAAGTGGGTATTTTTCTGGATCTGGGAGCCTTGAAGTGTTGCAGAGCTTTGGGTGGGATAACGCTTACATTCCTTTGGGCCACATCTTAGATTGAAGCCAGATCTCAATATAAATCTTAGCTGTCTTGATATATGCAAGCTGACTGATGCTTAGTGCTGTCTCTCCTGCTCTGTCTGTGCTTTGGGAGCCTGCTGCTGGGTGAAAGGCCTGAGTGCTGACAGAACACTAAAAAATATACAAGTGCTGCCTGTTTGTTTGGGGGATTCCATTAGGGGGAACCCTGTTAGTCAAGAAGTGACCTGAGTTTAAACAGTGGCTCAGAAATAATTCATCTGCGTCATTAGCAAAACTGGCATTATTGCTATGTGTTTAATAGGTTAAAGAAATCTAGGCCAAGCGCTGATGTACATAGAAATCCATGGCTGTTGGAGGCTACTGGAATAAAAGAGAAATGGCCCGTACGGGGATCGAACCCGCGACCTTGGCGTTATTAGCACCACGCTCTAACCAACTGAGCTAACCGGCCCAATCTTGCACGAGAAATGCATGCCAAAGCCAGCAAAGGGCTATCTAGGCTATAGGTCATGCTGTGGGCAACCACAGAAGCATTGACACAAGAGTAGCCAAAAACTTGAGGCAAACCACGTAGTAGACCTCGTGGCGCAACGGTAGCGCGTCTGACTCCAGATCAGAAGGTTGCGTGTTCAAATCACGTCGAGGTCATGATGATTTTCATAGTCAGCTACTTAACCAAGGTTCATTCAGTGTTGCTATGTTTCCCATTCTATCGGGACTCCCACAGACAAAAGGTCCACTCACCTCCAGATTACCCTCATAAGGCTGGCTGAATAGCCAAGACAAAAAATGTGCCGTAGGCCTGGAAGAAGCTAGACATCTGGGCTACAGCATTGGGTGCAGGCTCGTAAGCAATTAAATCCTGGCTCCAGACAATGATAAGAAAATAACTGTGAGAGCCTCCCTAAGAATTCTACAATACTATTCAAGATTTGTGATTAACTTTGCGGCTCCATTTATGCATCTCAGCAAAGGGGCCAAGTTCACCATGCTGAAATGGAATGAAGAGGCAGAGGAAGCTTTTCAACAGAGTAAGGTAGCATTGCATAAAGGAGCAGTGTTGACCACCCCCAAGTTTAGTCAAGAATTTCACTTACAAACCTATACCTTTGATATGGGTCTGGGAGAAGTCTTGTCCCATGGAATGAATGGGGAAGAACATCCAGTAGCATACCTCATCTGGAATCTAACCCCTGCAGAAAGGAACGATTCAATAGTGAAAAGGGAGTCTCTGGACATAAATTGCCACTAGAGTCCTTGAGGTATTAACTTTTGGGCAAACGCCTCCCATTCTCAACTACATTGGAAGGCTCAGAAGGGGGGGATCAATTCAAGGGTCACAAGGCGGTTTCCCCCTTTGCAAGGCTGTATATTGCATGAAGAACACAGGCCGGTGACCTAGCAGGGGAATGCTGATGGACTGTCACGCGTCCTCTGTATGTTGGAAAAATGTGCTCCCTCCCTAAGTTCTGAGCCCAGGGGGAGGCTATGTGAGGCACTGGCTGGCAGAATCATGGATGGATTATGGATGGATTATAGATTTTACCTATGGTTCTATCATATACATGCTGAGAGGCTCCAGGGCTTGTGGCTGATGTAGAGTAAACTAACTTTTTCTTTTCTCACAATCTTAAGTGGGTATTTTTCTGGATCTGGGAGCCTTGAAGTGTTGCAGAGCTTTGGGTGGGATAACGCTTACATTCCTTTGGGCCACATCTTAGATTGAAGCCAGATCTCAATATAAATCTTAGCTGTCTTGATATATGCAAGCTGACTGATGCTTAGTGCTGTCTCTCTTGCTCTGTCTGTGCTTTGGGAGCCTGCTGCTGGGTGAAAGGCCTGAGTGCTGACAGAACACTAAAAAATATACAAGTGCTGCCTGTTTGTTTGGGGGATTCCATTAGGGGGAACCCTGTTAGTCAAGAAGTGACCTGAGTTTAAACAGTGGCTCAGAAATAATTCATCTGCGTCATTAGCAAAACTGGCATTATTGCTATGTGTTTAATAGGTTAAAGAAATCTAGGCCAAGCGCTGATGTACATAGAAATCCATGGCTGTTGGAGGCTACTGGAATAAAAGAGAAATGGCCCGTACAGGGATTGAACCCGCGACCTTGGCGTTATTAGCACCACGCTCTAACCAACTGAGCTAACCGGCCCAATCTTGCACAAGAAATGCATGCCAAAGCCAGCAAAGGGCTATCTAGGCTATAGGTCATGCTGTGGGCAACCACAGAAGCATTGACACAAGAGTAGCCAAAAACTTGAGGCAAACCACGTAGTAGACCTCGTGGCGCAACGGTAGCGCGTCTGACTCCAGATCAGAAAGTTGCGTGTTCAAATCACGTCGAGGTCATGATGATTTTCATAGTCAGCTACTTAACCAAGGTTCATTCAGTGTTGCTATGTTTCCCATTCTATCGGGACTCCCACAGACAAAAGGTCCACTCACCTCCAGATTACCCTCATAAGGCTGGCTGAATAGCCAAGACAAAAAATGTGCCGTAGGCCTGGAAGAAGCTAGACATCTGGGCTACAGCATTGGGTGCAGGCTCGTAAGCAATTAAATCCTGGCTCCAGACAATGATAAGAAAATAACTGTGAGAGCCTCCCTAAGAATTCTACAATACTATTCAAGATTTGTGATTAACTTTGCGGCTCCATTTATGCATCTCAGCAAAGGGGCCAAGTTCACCATGCTGAAATGGAATGAAGAGGCAGAGGAAGCTTTTCAACAGAGTAAGGTAGCATTGCATAAAGGAGCAGTGTTGACCACCCCCAAGTTTAGTCAAGAATTTCACTTACAAACCTATACCTTTGATATGGGTCTGGGAGAAGTCTTGTCCCATGGAATGAATGGGGAAGAACATCCAGTAGCATACCTCATCTGGAATCTAACCCCTGCAGAAAGGAACGATTCAATAGTGAAAAGGGAGTCTCTGGACATAAATTGCCACTAGAGTCCTTGAGGTATTAACTTTTGGGCAAACGCCTCCCATTCTCAACTACATTGGAAGGCTCAGAAGGGGGGGATCAATGCAAGGGTCACAAGGCGGTTTCCCCCTTTGCAAGGCTGTATATTGCATGAAGAACACAGGCCGGTGACCTAGCAGGGGAATGCTGATGGACTGTCACGCGTCCTCTGTATGTTGGAAAAATGTGCTCCCTCCCTAAGTTCTGAGCCCAGGGGGAGGCTATGTGAGGCACTGGCTGGCAGAATCATGGATGGATTATGGATGGATTATAGATTTTACCTATGGTTCTATCATATACATGCTGAGAGGCTCCAGGGCTTGTGGCTGATGTAGAGTAAACTAACTTTTTCTTTTCTCACAATCTTAAGTGGGTATTTTTCTGGATCTGGGAGCCTTGAAGTGTTGCAGAGCTTTGGGTGGGATAACGCTTACATTCCTTTGGGCCACATCTTAGATTGAAGCCAGATCTCAATATAAATCTTAGCTGTCTTGATATATGCAAGCTGACTGATGCTTAGTGCTGTCTCTCCTGCTCTGTCTGTGCTTTGGGAGCCTGCTGCTGGGGGAAAGGCCTGAGTGCTGACAGAACACTAAAAAATATACAAGTGCTGCCTGTTTGTTTGGGGGATTCCATTAGGGGGAACCCTGTTAGTCAAGAAGTGACCTGAGTTTAAACAGTGGCTCAGAAATAATTCATCTGCGTCATTAGCAAAACTGGCATTATTGCTATGTGTTTAATAGGTTAAAGAAATCTAGGCCAAGCGCTGATGTACATAGAAATCCATGGCTGTTGGAGGCTACTGGAATAAAAGAGAAATGGCCCGTACGGGGATCGAACCCACGACCTTGGCGTTATTAGCACCACGCTCTAACCAACTGAGCTAACCGGCCCAATCTTGCACAAGAAATGCATGCCAAAGCCAGCAAAGGGCTATCTAGGCTATAGGTCATGCTGTGGGCAACCACAGAAGCATTGACACAAGAGTAGCCAAAAACTTGAGGCAAACCATGTAGTAGACCTCATGGCGCAACGGTAGCGCGTCTGACTCCAGATCAGAAGGTTGCGTGTTCAAATCACGTCGAGGTCATGATGATTTTCATAGTCAGCTACTTAACCAAGGTTCATTCAGTGTTGCTATGTTTCCCATTCTATCGGGACTCCCACAGACAAAAGGTCCACTCACCTCCAGATTACCCTCATAAGGCTGGCTGAATAGCCAAAACAAAAAATGTGCCGTAGGCCTGGAAGAAGCTAGACATCTGGGCTACAGCATTGGGTGCAGGCTCGTAAGCAATTAAATCCTGGCTCCAGACAATGATAAGAAAATAACTGTGAGAGCCTCCCTAAGAATTCTACAATACTATTCAAGATTTGTGATTAACTTTGCGGCTCCATTTATGCATCTCAGCAAAGGGGCCAAGTTCACCATGCTGAAATGGAATGAAGAGGCAGAGGAAGCTTTTCAACAGAGTAAGGTAGCATTGCATAAAGGAGCAGTGTTGACCACCCCCAAGTTTAGTCAAGAATTTCACTTACAAACCTATACCTTTGATATGGGTCTGGGAGAAGTCTTGTCCCATGGAATGAATGGGGAAGAACATCCAGTAGCATACCTCATCTGGAATCTAACCCCTGCAGAAAGGAACGATTCAATAGTGAAAAGGGAGTCTCTGGACATAAATTGCCACTAGAGTCCTTGAGGTATTAACTTTTGGGCAAACGCCTCCCATTCTCAACTACATTGGAAGGCTCAGAAGGGGGGGATCAATGCAAGGGTCACAAGGCGGTTTCCCCCTTTGCAAGGCTGTATATTGCATGAAGAACACAGGCCGGTGACCTAGCAGGGGAATGCTGATGGACTGTCACGCGTCCTCTGTATGTTGGAAAAATGTGCTCCCTCCCTAAGTTCTGAGCCCAGGGGGAGGCTATGTGAGGCACTGGCTGGCAGAATCATGGATGGATTATGGATGGATTATAGATTTTACCTATGGTTCTATCATATACATGCTGAGAGGCTCCCGGGCTTGTGGCTGATGTAGAGTAAACTAACTTTTTCTTTTCTCACAATCTTAAGTGGGTATTTTTCTGGATCTGGGAGCCTTGAAGTGTTGCAGAGCTTTGGGTGGGATAACGCTTACATTCCTTTGGGCCACATCTTAGATTGAAGCCAGATCTCAATATAAATCTTAGCTGTCTTGATATATGAAAGCTGACTGATGCTTAGTGCTGTCTCTCCTGCTCTGTCTGTGCTTTGGGAGCCTGCTGCTGGGTGAAAGGCCTGAGTGCTGACAGAACACTAAAAAATATACAAGTGCTGCCTGTTTGTTTGGGGGATTCCATTAGGGGGAACCCTGTTAGTCAAGAAGTGACCTGAGTTTAAACAGTGGCTCAGAAATAATTCATCTGCGTCATTAGCAAAACTGGCATTATTGCTATGTGTTTAATAGGTTAAAGAAATCTAGGCCAAGCGCTGATGTACATAGAAATCCATGGCTGTTGGAGGCTACTGGAATAAAAGAGAAATGGCCCGTACGGGGATCGAACCCACGACCTTGGCGTTATTAGCACCACGCTCTAACCAACTGAGCTAACCGGCCCAATCTTGCACAAGAAATGCATGCCAAAGCCAGCAAAGGGCTATCTAGGCTATAGGTCATGCTGTGGGCAACCACAGAAGCATTGACACAAGAGTAGCCAAAAACTTGAGGCAAACCACGTAGTAGACCTCGTTGCACAATGGTAGCGCGTCTGACTCCAGATCAGAAGGTTGCGTGTTCAAATCACGTTGAGGTCATGATGATTTTCATAGTCAGCTACTTAACCAAGGTTCATTCAGTGTTGCTATGTTTCCCATTCTATCGGGACTCCCACAGACAAAAGGTCCACTCACCTCCAGATTACCCTCATAAGGCTGGCTGAATAGCCAAGACAAAAAATGTGCCGTAGGCCTGGAAGAAGCTAGACATCTGGGCTACAGCATTGGGTGCAGGCTCGTAAGCAATTAAATCCTGGCTCCAGACAATGATAAGAAAATAACTGTGAGAGCCTCCCTAAGAATTCTACAATACTATTCAAGATTTGTGATTAACTTTGCGGCTCCATTTATGCATCTCAGCAAAGGGGCCAAGTTCACCATGCTGAAATGGAATGAAGAGGCAGAGGAAGCTTTTCAACAGAGTAAGGTAGCATTGCATAAAGGAGCAGTGTTGACCACCCCCAAGTTTAGTCAAGAATTTCACTTACAAACCTATACCTTTGATATGGGTCTGGGAGAAGTCTTGTCCCATGGAATGAATGGGGAAGAACATCCAGTAGCATACCTCATCTGGAATCTAACCCCTGCAGAAAGGAACGATTCAATAGTGAAAAGGGAGTCTCTGGACATAAATTGCCACTAGAGTCCTTGAGGTATTAACTTTTGGGCAAACGCCTCCCATTCTCAACTACATTGGAAGGCTCAGAAGGGGGGGATCAATGCAAGGGTCACAAGGCGGTTTCCCCCTTTGCAAGGCTGTATATTGCATGAAGAACACAGGCCGGTGACCTAGCAGGGGAATGCTGATGGACTGTCACGCGTCCTCTGTATGTTGGAAAAATGTGCTCCCTCCCTAAGTTCTGAGCCCAGGGGGAGGCTATGTGAGGCACTGGCTGGCAGAATCATGGATGGATTATGGATGGATTATAGATTTTACCTATGGTTCTATCATATACATGCTGAGAGGCTCCAGGGCTTGTGGCTGATGTAGAGTAAACTAACTTTTTCTTTTCTCACAATCTTAAGTGGGTATTTTTCTGGATCTGGGAGCCTTGAAGTGTTGCAGAGCTTTGGGTGGGATAACGCTTACATTCCTTTGGGCCACATCTTAGATTGAAGCCAGATCTCAATATAAATCTTAGCTGTCTTGATATATGCAAGCTGACTGATGCTTAGTGCTGTCTCTCCTGCTCTGTCTGTGCTTTGGGAGCCTGCTGCTGGGTGAAAGGCCTGAGTGCTGACAGAACACTAAAAAATATACAAGTGCTGCCTGTTTGTTTGGGGGATTCCATTAGGGGGAACCCTGTTAGTCAAGAAGTGACCTGAGTTTAAACAGTGGCTCAGAAATAATTCATCTGCGTCATTAGCAAAACTGGCATTATTGCTATGTGTTTAATAGGTTAAAGAAATCTAGGCCAAGCGCTGATGTACATAGAAATCCATGGCTGTTGGAGGCTACTGGAATAAAAGAGAAATGGCCCGTACGGGGATCGAACCCGCGACCTTGGCGTTATTAGCACCACGCTCTAACCAACTGAGCTAACCGGCCCAATCTTGCACGAGAAATGCATGCCAAAGCCAGCAAAGGGCTATCTAGGCTATAGGTCATGCTGTGGGCAACCACAGAAGCATTGACACAAGAGTAGCCAAAAACTTGAGGCAAACCACGTAGTAGACCTCGTGGCGCAACGGTAGCGCGTCTGACTCCAGATCAGAAGGTTGCGTGTTCAAATCACGTCGAGGTCATGATGATTTTCATAGTCAGCTACTTAACCAAGGTTCATTCAGTGTTGCTATGTTTCCCATTCTATCGGGACTCCCACAGACAAAAGGTCCACTCACCTCCAGATTACCCTCATAAGGCTGGCTGAATAGCCAAGACAAAAAATGTGCCGTAGGCCTGGAAGAAGCTAGACATCTGGGCTACAGCATTGGGTGCAGGCTCGTAAGCAATTAAATCCTGGCTCCAGACAATGATAAGAAAATAACTGTGAGAGCCTCCCTAAGAATTCTACAATACTATTCAAGATTTGTGATTAACTTTGCGGCTCCATTTATGCATCTCAGCAAAGGGGCCAAGTTCACCATGCTGAAATGGAATGAAGAGGCAGAGGAAGCTTTTCAACAGAGTAAGGTAGCATTGCATAAAGGAGCAGTGTTGACCACCCCCAAGTTTAGTCAAGAATTTCACTTACAAACCTATACCTTTGATATGGGTCTGGGAGAAGTCTTGTCCCATGGAATGAATGGGGAAGAACATCCAGTAGCATACCTCATCTGGAATCTAACCCCTGCAGAAAGGAACGATTCAATAGTGAAAAGGGAGTCTCTGGACATAAATTGCCACTAGAGTCCTTGAGGTATTAACTTTTGGGCAAACGCCTCCCATTCTCAACTACATTGGAAGGCTCAGAAGGGGGGGATCAATGCAAGGGTCACAAGGCGGTTTCCCCCTTTGCAAGGCTGTATATTGCATGAAGAACACAGGCCGGTGACCTAGCAGGGGAATGCTGATGGACTGTCACGCGTCCTCTGTATGTTGGAAAAATGTGCTCCCTCCCTAAGTTCTGAGCCCAGGGGGAGGCTATGTGAGGCACTGGCTGGCAGAATCATGGATGGATTATGGATGGATTATAGATTTTACCTATGGTTCTATCATATACATGCTGAGAGGCTCCAGGGCTTGTGGCTGATGTAGAGTAAACTAACTTTTTCTTTTCTCACAATCTTAAGTGGGTATTTTTCTGGATCTGGGAGCCTTGAAGTGTTGCAGAGCTTTGGGTGGGATAACGCTTACATTCCTTTGGGCCACATCTTAGATTGAAGCCAGATCTCAATATAAATCTTAGCTGTCTTGATATATGCAAGCTGACTGATGCTTAGTGCTGTCTCTCCTGCTCTGTCTGTGCTTTGGGAGCCTGCTGCTGGGTGAAAGGCCTGAGTGCTGACAGAACACTAAAAAATATACAAGTGCTGCCTGTTTGTTTGGGGGATTCCATTAGGGGGAACCCTGTTAGTCAAGAAGTGACCTGAGTTTAAACAGTGGCTCAGAAATAATTCATCTGCGTCATTAGCAAAACTGGCATTATTGCTATGTGTTTAATAGGTTAAAGAAATCTAGGCCAAGCGCTGATGTACATAGAAATCCATGGCTGTTGGAGGCTACTGGAATAAAAGAGAAACGGCCCGTACGGGGATCGAACCCGCAACCTTGGCGTTATTAGCACCACGCTCTAACCAACTGAGCTAACCGGCCCAATCTTGCACAAGAAATGCATGCCAAAGCCAGCAAAGGGCTATCTAGGCTATAGGTCATGCTGTGGGCAACCACAGAAGCATTGACACAAGAGTAGCCAAAAACTTGAGGCAAACCACGTAGTAGACCTCGTGGCGCAACGGTAGCGCGTCTGACTCCTGATCAGAAGGTTGCGTGTTCAAATCACGTCGAGGTCATGATGATTTTCATAGTCAGCTACTTAACCAAGGTTCATTCAGTGTTGCTATGTTTCCCATTCTATCGGGACTCCCACAGACAAAAGGTCCACTCACCTCCAGATTACCCTCATAAGGCTGGCTGAATAGCCAAGACAAAAAATGTGCCGTAGGCCTGGAAGAAGCTAGACATCTGGGCTACAGCATTGGGTGCAGGCTCGTAAGCAATTAAATCCTGGCTCCAGACAATGATAAGAAAATAACTGTGAGAGCCTCCCTAAGAATTCTACAATACTATTCAAGATTTGTGATTAACTTTGCGGCTCCATTTATGCATCTCAGCAAAGGGGCCAAGTTCACCATGCTGAAATGGAATGAAGAGGCAGAGGAAGCTTTTCAACAGAGTAAGGTAGCATTGCATAAAGGAGCAGTGTTGACCACCCCCAAGTTTAGTCAAGAATTTCACTTACAAACCTATACCTTTGATATGGGTCTGGGAGAAGTCTTGTCCCATGGAATGAATGGGGAAGAACATCCAGTAGCATACCTCATCTGGAATCTAACCCCTGCAGAAAGGAACGATTCAATAGTGAAAAGGGAGTCTCTGGACATAAATTGCCACTAGAGTCCTTGAGGTATTAACTTTTGGGCAAACGCCTCCCATTCTCAACTACATTGGAAGGCTCAGAAGGGGGGGATCAATGCAAGGGTCACAAGGCGGTTTCCCCCTTTGCAAGGCTGTATATTGCATGAAGAACACAGGCCGGTGACCTAGCAGGGGAATGCTGATGGACTGTCACGCGTCCTCTGTATGTTGGAAAAATGTGCTCCCTCCCTAAGTTCTGAGCCCAGGGGGAGGCTATGTGAGGCATGGCTGGCAGAATCATGGATGGATTATGGATGGATTATAGATTTTACCTATGGTTCTATCATATACATGCTGAGAGGCTCCAGGGCTTGTGGCTGATGTAGAGTAAACTAACTTTTTCTTTTCTCACAATCTTAAGTGGGTATTTTTCTGGATCTGGGAGCCTTGAAGTGTTGCAGAGCTTTGGGTGGGATAACGCTTACATTCCTTTGGGCCACATCTTAGATTGAAGCCAGATCTCAATATAAATCTTAGCTGTCTTGATATATGAAAGCTGACTGATGCTTAGTGCTGTCTCTCCTGCTCTGTCTGTGCTTTGGGAGCCTGCTGCTGGGTGAAAGGCCTGAGTGCTGACAGAACACTAAAAAATATACAAGTGCTGCCTGTTTGTTTGGGGGATTCCATTAGGGGGAACCCTGTTAGTCAAGAAGTGACCTGAGTTTAAACAGTGGCTCAGAAATAATTCATCTGCGTCATTAGCAAAACTGGCATTATTGCTATGTGTTTAATAGGTTAAAGAAATCTAGGCCAAGCGCTGATGTACATAGAAATCCATGGCTGTTGGAGGCTACTGGAATAAAAGCCCGTACGGGGATCGAACCCACGACCTTGGCGTTATTAGCACCACGCTCTAACCAACTGAGCTAACCGGCCCAATCTTGCACAAGAAATGCATGCCAAAGCCAGCAAAGGGCTATCTAGGCTATAGGTCATGCTGTGGGCAACCACAGAAGCATTGACACAAGAGTAGCCAAAAACTTGAGGCAAACCACGTAGTAGACCTCGTTGCACAATGGTAGCGCGTCTGACTCCAGATCAGAAGGTTGCGTGTTCAAATCACGTCGAGGTCATGATGATTTTCATAGTCAGCTACTTAACCAAGGTTCATTCAGTGTTGCTATGTTTCCCATTCTATCGGGACTCCCACAGACAAAAGGTCCACTCACCTCCAGATTACCCTCATAAGGCTGGCTGAATAGCCAAGACAAAAAATGTGCCGTAGGCCTGGAAGAAGCTAGACATCTGGGCTACAGCATTGGGTGCAGGCTCGTAAGCAATTAAATCCTGGCTCCAGACAATGATAAGAAAATAACTGTGAGAGCCTCCCTAAGAATTCTACAATACTATTCAAGATTTGTGATTAACTTTGCGGCTCCATTTATGCATCTCAGCAAAGGGGCCAAGTTCACCATGCTGAAATGGAATGAAGAGGCAGAGGAAGCTTTTCAACAGAGTAAGGTAGCATTGCATAAAGGAGCAGTGTTGACCACCCCCAAGTTTAGTCAAGAATTTCACTTACAAACCTATACCTTTGATATGGGTCTGGGAGAAGTCTTGTCCCATGGAATGAATGGGGAAGAACATCCAGTAGCATACCTCATCTGGAATCTAACCCCTGCAGAAAGGAACGATTCAATAGTGAAAAGGGAGTCTCTGGACATAAATTGCCACTAGAGTCCTTGAGGTATTAACTTTTGGGCAAACGCCTCCCATTCTCAACTACATTGGAAGGCTCAGAAGGGGGGGATCAATGCAAGGGTCACAAGGCGGTTTCCCCCTTTGCAAGGCTGTATATTGCATGAAGAACACAGGCCGGTGACCTAGCAGGGGAATGCTGATGGACTGTCACGCGTCCTCTGTATGTTGGAAAAATGTGCTCCCTCCCTAAGTTCTGAGCCCAGGGGGAGGCTATGTGAGGCACTGGCTGGCAGAATCATGGATGGATTATGGATGGATTATAGATTTTACCTATGGTTCTATCATATACATGCTGAGAGGCTCCAGGGCTTGTGGCTGATGTAGAGTAAACTAACTTTTTCTTTTCTCACAATCTTAAGTGGGTATTTTTCTGGATCTGGGAGCCTTGAAGTGTTGCAGAGCTTTGGGTGGGATAACGCTTACATTCCTTTGGGCCACATCTTAGATTGAAGCCAGATCTCAATATAAATCTTAGCTGTCTTGATATATGCAAGCTGACTGATGCTTAGTGCTGTCTCTCCTGCTCTGTCTGTGCTTTGGGAGCCTGCTGCTGGGTGAAAGGCCTGAGTGCTGACAGAACACTAAAAAATATACAAGTGCTGCCTGTTTGTTTGGGGGATTCCATTAGGGGGAACCCTGTTAGTCAAGAAGTGACCTGAGTTTAAACAGTGGCTCAGAAATAATTCATCTGCGTCATTAGCAAAACTGGCATTATTGCTATGTGTTTAATAGGTTAAAGAAATCTAGGCCAAGCGCTGATGTACATAGAAATCCATGGCTGTTGGAGGCTACTGGAATAAAAGAGAAATGGCCTGTACGGGGATCGAACCCGCGACCTTGGCGTTATTAGCACCACGCTCTAACCAACTGAGCTAACCGGCCCAATCTTGCACAAGAAATGCATGCCAAAGCCAGCAAAGGGCTATCTAGGCTATAGGTCATGCTGTGGGCAACCACAGAAGCATTGACACAAGAGTAGCCAAAAACTTGAGGCAAACCACGTAGTAGACCTCGTGGCGCAACGGTAGCGCGTCTGACTCCAGATCAGAAGGTTGCGTGTTCAAATCACGTCGAGGTCATGATGATTTTCATAGTCAGCTACTTAACCAAGGTTCATTCAGTGTTGCTATGTTTCCCATTCTATCGGGACTCCCACAGACAAAAGGTCCACTCACCTCCAGATTACCCTCATAAGGCTGGCTGAATAGCCAAGACAAAAAATGTGCCGTAGGCCTGGAAGAAGCTAGACATCTGGGCTACAGCATTGGGTGCAGGCTCGTAAGCAATTAAATCCTGGCTCCAGACAATGATAAGAAAATAACTGTGAGAGCCTCCCTAAGAATTCTACAATACTATTCAAGATTTGTGATTAACTTTGCGGCTCCATTTATGCATCTCAGCAAAGGGGCCAAGTTCACCATGCTGAAATGGAATGAAGAGGCAGAGGAAGCTTTTCAACAGAGTAAGGGAGCATTGCATAAAGGAGCAGTGTTGACCACCCCCAAGTTTAGTCAAGAATTTCACTTACAAACCTATACCTTTGATATGGGTCTGGGAGAAGTCTTGTCCCATGGAATGAATGGGGAAGAACATCCAGTAGCATACCTCATCTGGAATCTAACCCCTGCAGAAAGGAACGATTCAATAGTGAAAAGGGAGTCTCTGGACATAAATTGCCACTAGAGTCCTTGAGGTATTAACTTTTGGGCAAACGCCTCCCATTCTCAACTACATTGGAAGGCTCAGAAGGGGGGGATCAATGCAAGGGTCACAAGGCGGTTTCCCCCTTTGCAAGGCTGTATATTGCATGAAGAACACAGGCCGGTGACCTAGCAGGGGAATGCTGATGGACTGTCACGCGTCCTCTGTATGTTGGAAAAATGTGCTCCCTCCCTAAGTTCTGAGCCCAGGGGGAGGCTATGTGAGGCACTGGCTGGCAGAATCATGGATGGATTATAGATTTTACCTATGGTTCTATCATATACATGCTGAGAGGCTCCAGGGCTTGTGGCTGATGTAGAGTAAACTAACTTTTTCTTTTTTCACAATCTTAAGTGGGTATTTTTCTGGATCTGGGAGCCTTGAAGTGTTGCAGAGCTTTGGGTGGGATAACGCTTACATTCCTTTAGGCCACATCTTAGATTGAAGCCAGATCTCAATATAAATCTTAGCTGTCTTGATATATGCAAGCTGACTGATGCTTAGTGCTGTCTCTCCTACTCTGTCTGTGCTTTGGGAGCCTGCTGCTGGGTGAAAGGCCTGAGTGCTGACAGAACACTAAAAAATATACAAGTGCTGCCTGTTTGTTTGGGGGATTCCATTAGGGGGAACCCTGTTAGTCAAGAAGTGACCTGAGTTTAAACAGTGGCTCAGAAATAATTCATCTGCGTCATTAGCAAAACTGGCATTATTGCTATGTGTTTAATAGGTTAAAGAAATCTAGGCCAAGCGCTGATGTACATAGAAATCCATGGCTGTTGGAGGCTACTGGAATAAAAGAGAAATGGCCCGTACGGGGATCGAACCCGCGACCTTGGCGTTATTAGCACCACGCTCTAACCAACTGAGCTAACCGGCCCAATCTTGCACAAGAAATGCATGCCAAAGCCAGCAAAGGGCTATCTAGGCTATAGGTCATGCTGTGGGCAACCACAGAAGCATTGACACAAGAGTAGCCAAAAACTTGAGGCAAACCACGTAGTAGACCTCGTGGCGCAACGGTAGCGCGTCTGACTCCAGATCAGAAGGTTGCGTGTTCAAATCACGTCGAGGTCATGATGATTTTCATAGTCAGCTACTTAACCAAGGTTCATTCAGTGTTGCTATGTTTCCCATTCTATCGGGACTCCCACAGACAAAAGGTCCACTCACCTCCAGATTACCCTCATAAGGCTGGCTGAATAGCCAAGACAAAAAATGTGCCGTAGGCCTGGAAGAAGCTAGATATCTGGGCTACAGCATTTGGTGCAGGCTCGTAAGCAATTAAATCCTGGCTCCAGACAATGATAAGAAAATAACTGTGAGAGCCTCCCTAAGAATTCTACAATACTATTCAAGATTTGTGATTAACTTTGCGTCTCCATTTATGCATCTCAGCAAAGGGGCCAAGTTCACCATGCTGAAATGGAATGAAGAGGCAGAGGAAGCTTTTCAACAGAGTAAGGTAGCATTGCATAAAGGAGCAGTGTTGACCACCCCCAAGTTTAGTCAAGAATTTCACTTACAAACCTATACCTTTGATATGGGTCTGGGAGAAGTCTTGTCCCATGGAATGAATGGGGAAGAACATCCAGTAGCATACCTCATCTGGAATCTAACCCCTGCAGAAAGGAACGATTCAATAGTGAAAAGGGAGTCTCTGGACATAAATTGCCACTAGAGTCCTTGAGGTATTAACTTTTGGGCAAACGCCTCCCATTCTCAACTACATTGGAAGGCTCAGAAGGGGGGGATCAATGCAAGGGTCACAAGGCGGTTTCCCCCTTTGCAAGGCTGTATATTGCATGAAGAACACAGGCCGGTGACCTAGCAGGGGAATGCTGATGGACTGTCACGCGTCCTCTGTATGTTGGAAAAATGTGCTCCCTCCCTAAGTTCTGAGCCCAGGGGGAGGCTATGTGAGGCACTGGCTGGCAGAATCATGGATGGATTATGGATGGATTATAGATTTTACCTATGGTTCTATCATATACATGCTGAGAGGCTCCAGGGCTTGTGGCTGATGTAGAGTAAACTAACTTTTTCTTTTCTCACAATCTTAAGTGGGTATTTTTCTGGATCTGGGAGCCTTGAAGTGTTGCAGAGCTTTGGGTGGGATAACGCTTACATTCCTTTGGGCCACATCTTAGATTGAAGCCAGATCTCAATATAAATCTTAGCTGTCTTGATATATGCAAGCTGACTGATGCTTAGTGCTGTCTCTCCTGCTCTGTCTGTGCTTTGGGAGCCTGCTGCTGGGTGAAAGGCCTGAGTGCTGACAGAACACTAAAAAATATACAAGTGCTGCCTGTTTGTTTGGGGGATTCCATTAGGGGGAACCCTGTTAGTCAAGAAGTGACCTGAGTTTAAACAGTGGCTCAGAAATAATTCATCTGCGTCATTAGCAAAACTGGCATTATTGCTATGTGTTTAATAGGTTAAAGAAATCTAGGCCAAGCGCTGATGTACATAGAAATCCATGGCTGTTGGAGGCTACTGGAATAAAAGAGAAATGGCCCGTACGGGGATCGAACCCGCGACCTTGGCGTTATTAGCACCACGCTCTAACCAACTGAGCTAACCGGCCCAATCTTGCACAAGAAATGCATGCCAAAGCCAGCAAAGGGCTATCTAGGCTATAGGTCATGCTGTGGGCAACCACAGAAGCATTGACACAAGAGTAGCAAAAAACTTGAGGCAAACCACGTAGTAGACCTCGTGGCGCAACAGTAGCGTGTCTGACTCCTGATCAGAAGGTTGCGTGCTCAAATCACGTCGAGGTCATGATGATTTTCATAGTCAGCTACTTAACCAAGGTTCATTCAGTGTTGCTATGTTTCCCATTCTATCGGGACTCCCACAGACAAAAGGTCCACTCACCTCCAGATTACCCTCATAAGGCTGGCTGAATAGCCAAGCCAAAAAATGTGCCTTAGGCCTGGAAGAAGCTAGACATCTGGGCTACAGCATTGGGTGCAGGCTCGTAAGCAAATAAATCCTGGCTCCAGACAATGATAAGAAAATAACTATGAGAGCCTCCCTAAGAATTCTACAATACTATTCAAGTTTTGTGATTAACTTTGCGGCTCCATTTATGCATCTCAGCAAAGGGGCAAAGTTCACCATGCTGAAATGGAATGAAGAGGCAGAGGAAGCTTTTCAACAGAGTAAGGTAGCATTGCATAAAGGAGCAGTGTTGACCACCCCCAAGTTTAGTCAAGAATTTCACTTACAAACCTATACCTTTGATATGGGTCTGGGAGAAGTCTTGTCCCATGGAATGAATGGGGAAGAACATCCAGTAGCATACCTCATCTGGAATCTAACCCCTGCAGAAAGGAACGATTCAATAGTGAAAAGGGAGTCTCTGGACATAAATTGCCACTAGAGTCCTTGAGGTATTAACTTTTGGGCAAACGCCTCCCATTCTCAACTACATTGGAAGGCTCAGAAGGGGGGGATCAATGCAAGGGTCACAAGGCGGTTTCCCCCTTTGCAAGGCTGTATATTGCATGAAGAACACAGGCCGGTGACCTAGCAGGGGAATGCTGATGGACTGTCACGCGTCCTCTGTATGTTGGAAAAATGTGCTCCCTCCCTAAGTTCTGAGCCCAGGGGGAGGCTATGTGAGGCACTGGCTGGCAGAATCATGGATGGATTATGGATGGATTATAGATTTTACCTATGGTTCTATCATATACATGCTGAGAGGCTCCAGGGCTTGTGGCTGATGTAGAGTAAACTAACTTTTTCTTTTCTCACAATCTTAAGTGGGTATTTTTCTGGATCTGGGAGCCTTGAAGTGTTGCAGAGCTTTGGGTGGGATAACGCTTACATTCCTTTGGGCCACATCTTAGATTGAAGCCAGATCTCAGTATAAATCTTAGCTGTCTTGATATATGCAAGCTGACTGATGCTTAGTGCTGTCTCTCCTGCTCTGTCTGTGCTTTGGGAGCCTGCTGCTGGGTGAAAGGCCTGAGTGCTGACAGAACACTAAAAAATATACAAGTGCTGCCTGTTTGTTTGGGGGATTCCATTAGGGGGAACCCTGTTAGTCAAGAAGTGACCTGAGTTTAAACAGTGGCTCAGAAATAATTAATCTGCGTCATTAGCAAAACTGGCATTATTGCTATGTGTTTAATAGGTTAAAGAAATCTAGGCCAAGCGCCGATGGTCATAGAAATCCATGGCTGTTGGAGGCTACTGGAATAAAAGAGAAATGGCCCATACGGAGATCGAACCCGCGACCTTGGCGTTATTCGCACCACGCTCTAACCAACTGAGCTAACCGGCCCAATCTTGCACAAGAAATGCATGCCAAAGCCAGCAAAGGGCTATCTAGGCTATAGGTCATGCTGTGGGCAACCACAGAAGCATTGACACAAGAGTAGCCAAAAACTTGAGGCAAACCACGTAGTAGACCTCGTGGCGCAACGGAAGCGTGTCTGACTCCTGATCAGAAGGTTGCGTGCTCAAATCACGTCGAGGTCATGATGATTTTCATAGTCAGCTACTTAACCAAGGTTCATTCAGTGTTGCTATGTTTCCCATTGTATCGGGACTCCCACAGACAAAAGGTCCACTCACCTCCAGATTACCCTCATAAGGCTGGCTGAATAGCCAAGACAAAAAATGTGCCGTAGTCCTGGAGGAAGCTAGACATCTGGGCTACAGCATTGGGTGCAGGCTCGTAAGCAATTAAATCCTGGCTCCAGACAATGAAAAGAAAATAACTGTGAGAGCCTCCCTAAGAATTCTACAATACTATTCAAGTTTTGTGATTAACTTTGCGGCTCCATTTATGCATCTCAGCAAAGGGGCCAAGTTCACCATGCTGAAATGGAATGAAGAGGCAGAGGAAGCTTTTCAACAGAGTAAGGTAGCATTGCATAAAGGAGCAGTGTTGACCACCCCCAAGTTTAGTCAAGAATTTCACTTACAAACCTATACCTTTGATATGGGTCTGGGAGAAGTCTTGTCCCATGGAATGAATGGGGAAGAACATCCAGTAGCATACCTCATCTGGAATCTAACCCCTGCAGAAAGGAACGATTCAATAGTGAAAAGGGAGTCTCTGGACATAAATTGCCACTAGAGTCCTTGAGGTATTAACTTTTGGGCAAACGCCTCCCATTCTCAACTACATTGGAAGGCTCAGAAGGGGGGGATCAATGCAAGGGTCACAAGGCGGTTTCCCCCTTTGCAAGGCTGTATATTGCATGAAGAACACAGGCCGGTGACCTAGCAGGGGAATGCTGATGGACTGTCACGCGTCCTCTGTATGTTGGAAAAATCTGCTCCCTCCCTAAGTTCTGAGCCCAGGGGGAGGCTATGTGAGGCACTGGCTGGCAGAATCATGGATGGATTATGGATGGATTATAGATTTTACCTATGGTTCTATCATATACATGCTGAGAGGCTCCAGGGCTTGTGGCTGATGTAGAGTAAACTAACTTTTTCTTTTCTCACAATCTTAAGTGGGTATTTTTCTGGATCTGGGAGCCTTGAAGTGTTGCAGAGCTTTGGGTGGGATAACGCTTACATTCCTTTGGGCCACATCTTAGATTGAAGCCAGATCTCAGTATAAATCTTAGCTGTCTTGATATATGCAAGCTGACTGATGCTTAGTGCTGTCTCTCCTGCTCTGTCTGTGCTTTGGGAGCCTGCTGCTGGGTGAAAGGCCTGAGTGCTGACAGAACACTAAAAAATATACAAGTGCTGCCTGTTTGTTTGGGGGATTCCATTAGGGGGAACCCTGTTAGTCAAGAAGTGACCTGAGTTTAAACAGTGGCTCAGAAATAATTCATCTGCGTCATTAGCAAAACTGGCATTATTGCTATGTGTTTAATAGGTTAAAGAAATCTAGGCCAAGCGCCGATGGTCATAGAAATCCATGGCTGTTGGAGGCTACTGGAATAAAAGAGAAATGGCCCGTACAGGGATCGAACCCGCGACCTTGGCGTTATTAGCACCACGCTCTAACCAACTGAGCTAACCGGCCCAATCTTGCACAAGAAATGCATGCCAAAGCCAGCAAAGGGCTATCTGGGCTATAGGTCATGCTGTGGGCAACCACAGAAGCATTGACACAAGAGTAGCCAAAAACTTGAGGCAAACCACGTAGTAGACCTCGTGGCGCAACGGTAGCGTGTCTGACTCCAGATCAGAAGGTTGCGTGTTCAAATCACGTCGAGGTCATGATGATTTTCATAGTCAGCTACTTAACCAAGGTTCATTCAGTGTTGCTATGTTTCCCATTCTATCGGGACTCCCACAGACAAAAGGTCCACTCACCTCCAGATTACCCTCATAAGGCTGGCTGAATAGCCAAGCCAAAAAATGTGCCTTAGGCCTGGAAGAAGCAAGACATCTGGGCTACAGCATTGGGTGCAGGCTCGTAAGCAATTAAATCCTGGCTCCAGACAATGATAAGAAAATAACTGTGAGAGCCTCCCTAAGAATTCTACAATACTATTCAAGATTTGTGATTAACTTTGCGGCTCCATTTATGCATCTCAGCAAAGGGGCCAAGTTCACCATGCTGAAATGGAATGAAGAGGCAGAGGAAGCTTTTCAACAGAGTAAGGTAGCATTGCATAAAGGAGCAGTGTTGACCACCCCCAAGTTTAGTCAAGAATTTCACTTACAAACCTATACCTTTGATATGGGTCTGGGAGAAGTCTTGTCCCATGGAATGAATGGGGAAGAACATCCAGTAGCATACCTCATCTGGAATCTAACCCCTGCAGAAAGGAACGATTCAATAGTGAAAAGGGAGTCTCTGGACATAAATTGCCACTAGAGTCCTTGAGGTATTAACTTTTGGGCAAACGCCTCCCATTCTCAACTACATTGGAAGGCTCAGAAGGGGGGGATCAATGCAAGGGTCACAAGGCGGTTTCCCCCTTTGCAAGGCTGTATATTGCATGAAGAACACAGGCCGGTGACCTAGCAGGGGAATGCTGATGGACTGTCACGCGTCCTCTGTATGTTGGAAAAATGTGCTCCCTCCCTAAGTTCTGAGCCCAGGGGGAGGCTATGTGAGGCACTGGCTGGCAGAATCATGGATGGATTATGGATGGATTATAGATTTTACCTATGGTTCTATCATATACATGCTGAGAGGCTCCAGGGCTTGTGGCTGATGTAGAGTAAACTAACTTTTTCTTTTCTCACAATCTTAAGTGGGTATTTTTCTGGATCTGGGAGCCTTGAAGTGTTGCAGAGCTTTGGGTGGGATAACGCTTACATTCCTTTGGGCCACATCTTAGATTGAAGCCAGATCTCAATATAAATCTTAGCTGTCTTGATATATGCAAGCTGACTGATGCTTAGTGCTGTCTCTCCTGCTCTGTCTGTGCTTTGGGAGCCTGCTGCTGGGTGAAAGGCCTGAGTGCTGACAGAACACTAAAAAATATACAAGTGCTGCCTGTTTGTTTGGGGGATTCCATTAGGGGGAACCCTGTTAGTCAAGAAGTGACCTGAGTTTAAACAGTGGCTCAGAAATAATTCATCTGCGTCATTAGCAAAACTGGCATTATTGCTATGTGTTTAATAGGTTAAAGAAATCTAGGCCAAGCGCTGATGTACATAGAAATCCATGGCTGTTGGAGGCTACTGGAATAAAAGAGAAATGGCCCGTACGGGGATCGAACCCGCGACCTTGGCGTTATTAGCACCACGCTCTAACCAACTGAGCTAACCGGCCCAATCTTGCACAAGAAATGCATGCCAAAGCCAGCAAAGGGCTATCTAGGCTATAGGTCATGCTGTGGGCAACCACAGAAGCATTGACACAAGAGTAGCCAAAAACTTGAGGCAAACCACGTAGTAGACCTCGTGGCGCAACGGTAGCGCGTCTGACTCCAGATCAGAAGGTTGCGTGTTCAAATCACGTCGAGGTCATGATGATTTTCATAGTCAGCTACTTAACCAAGGTTCATTCAGTGTTGCTATGTTTCCCATTCTATCGGGACTCCCACAGACAAAAGGTCCACTCACCTCCAGATTACCCTCATAAGGCTGGCTGAATAGCCAAGACAAAAAATGTGCCGTAGGCCTGGAAGAAGCTAGACATCTGGGCTACAGCATTGGGTGCAGGCTCGTAAGCAATTAAATCCTGGCTCCAGACAATGATAAGAAAATAACTGTGAGAGCCTCCCTAAGAATTCTACAATACTATTCAAGATTTGTGATTAACTTTGCGGCTCCATTTATGCATCTCAGCAAAGGGGCCAAGTTCACCATGCTGAAATGGAATGAAGAGGCAGAGGAAGCTTTTCAACAGAGTAAGGTAGCATTGCATAAAGGAGCAGTGTTGACCACCCCCAAGTTTAGTCAAGAATTTCACTTACAAACCTATACCTTTGATATGGGTCTGGGAGAAGTCTTGTCCCATGGAATGAATGGGGAAGAACATCCAGTAGCATACCTCATCTGGAATCTAACCCCTGCAGAAAGGAACGATTCAATAGTGAAAAGGGAGTCTCTGGACATAAATTGCCACTAGAGTCCTTGAGGTATTAACTTTTGGGCAAACGCCTCCCATTCTCAACTACATTGGAAGGCTCAGAAGGGGGGGATCAATGCAAGGGTCACAAGGCGGTTTCCCCCTTTGCAAGGCTGTATATTGCATGAAGAACACAGGCCGGTGACCTAGCAGGGGAATGCTGATGGACTGTCACGCGTCCTCTGTATGTTGGAAAAATGTGCTCCCTCCCTAAGTTCTGAGCCCAGGGGGAGGCTATGTGAGGCACTGGCTGGCAGAATCATGGATGGATTATGGATGGATTATAGATTTTACCTATGGTTCTATCATATACATGCTGAGAGGCTCCAGGGCTTGTGGCTGATGTAGAGTAAACTAACTTTTTCTTTTCTCACAATCTTAAGTGGGTATTTTTCTGGATCTGGGAGCCTTGAAGTGTTGCAGAGCTTTGGGTGGGATAACGCTTACATTCCTTTGGGCCACATCTTAGATTGAAGCCAGATCTCAATATAAATCTTAGCTGTCTTGATATATGCAAGCTGACTGATGCTTAGTGCTGTCTCTCCTGCTCTGTCTGTGCTTTGGGAGCCTGCTGCTGGGTGAAAGGCCTGAGTGCTGACAGAACACTAAAAAATATACAAGTGCTGCCTGTTTGTTTGGGGGATTCCATTAGGGGGAACCCTGTTAGTCAAGAAGTGACCTGAGTTTAAACAGTGGCTCAGAAATAATTCATCTGCGTCATTAGCAAAACTGGCATTATTGCTATGTGTTTAATAGGTTAAAGAAATCTAGGCCAAGCGCTGATGTACATAGAAATCCATGGCTGTTGGAGGCTACTGGAATAAAAGAGAAATGGCCCGTACGGGGATCGAACCCGCGACCTTGGCGTTATTAGCACCACGCTCTAACCAACTGAGCTAACCGGCCCAATCTTGCACAAGAAATGCATGCCAAAGCCAGCAAAGGGCTATCTAGGCTATAGGTCATGCTGTGGGCAACCACAGAAGCATTGACACAAGAGTAGCCAAAAACTTGAGGCAAACCACGTAGTAGACCTCGTGGCGCAACGGTAGCGCGTCTGACTCCAGATCAGAAGGTTGCGTGTTCAAATCACGTCGAGGTCATGACGATTTTCATAGTCAGCTACTTAACCAAGGTTCATTCAGTGTTGCTATGTTTCCCATTCTATCGGGACTCCCACAGACAAAAGGTCCACTCACCTCCAGATTACCCTCATAAGGCTGGCTGAATAGCCAAGACAAAAAATGTGCCGTAGGCCTGGAAGAAGCTAGACATCTGGGCTACAGCATTGGGTGCAGGCTCGTAAGCAATTAAATCCTGGCTCCAGACAATGATAAGAAAATAACTGTGAGAGCCTCCCTAAGAATTCTACAAATACTATTCAAGTTTAGTGATTAACTTTGCGGCTCCATTTATGCATCTCAGCAAAGGGGCCAAGTTCACCATGCTGAAATGGAATGAAGAGGCAGAGGAAGCTTTTCAACAGAGTAAGGTAGCATTGCATAAAGGAGCAGTGTTGACCACCCCCAAGTTTAGTCAAGAATTTCACTTACAAACCTATACCTTTGATATGGGTCTGGGAGAAGTCTTGTCCCATGGAATGAATGGGGAAGAACATCCAGTAGCATACCTCATCTGGAATCTAACCCCTGCAGAAAGGAACGATTCAATAGTGAAAAGGGAGTCTCTGGACATAAATTGCCACTAGAGTCCTTGAGGTATTAACTTTTGGGCATACGCCTCCCATTCTCAACTACATTGGAAGGCTCAGAAGGGGGGGATCAATGCAAGGGTCACAAGGCGGTTTCCCCCTTTGCAAGGCTGTATATTGCATGAAGAACACAGGCCGGTGACCTAGCAGGGGAATGCTGATGGACTGTCACGCGTCCTCTGTATGTTGGAAAAATCTGCTCCCTCCCTAAGTTCTGAGCCCAGGGGGAGGCTATGTGAGGCACTGGCTGGCAGAATCATGGATGGATTATGGATGGATTATAGATTTTACCTATGGTTCTATCATATACATGCTGAGAGGCTCCAGGGCTTGTGGCTGATGTAGAGTAAACTAACTTTTTCTTTTCTCACAATCTTAAGTGGGTATTTTTCTGGATCTGGGAGCCTTGAAGTGTTGCAGAGCTTTGGGTGGGATAACGCTTACATTCCTTTGGGCCACATCTTAGATTGAAGCCAGATCTCAGTATAAATCTTAGCTGTCTTGATATATGCAAGCTGACTGATGCTTAGTGCTGTCTCTCCTGCTCTGTCTGTGCTTTGGGAGCCTGCTGCTGGGTGAAAGGCCTGAGTGCTGACAGAACACTAAAAAATATACAAGTGCTGCCTGTTTGTTTGGGGGATTCCATTAGGGGGAACCCTGTTAGTCAAGAAGTGACCTGAGTTTAAACAGTGGCTCAGAAAGAATTCATCTGCGTCATTAGCAAAAATGGCATTATTGCTATGTGTTTAATAGGTTAAAGAAATCTAGGCCAAGCGCCGATGGTCATAGAAATCCATGGCTGTTGGAGGCTACTGGAATAAAAGAGAAATGGCCCGTACGGGGATCGAACCCGCGACCTTGGCGTTATTAGCACCACGCTCTAACCAACTGAGCTAACCGGCCCAATCTTGCACAAGAAATGCATGCCAAAGCCAGCAAAGGGCTATCTAGGCTATAGGTCATGCTGTGGGCAACCACAGAAGCATTGACACAAGAGTAGCCAAAAACTTGAGGCAAACCACGTAGTAGACCTCGTGGCGCAACGGTAGCGTGTCTGACTCCAGATCAGAAGGTTGCGTGTTCAAATCACGTCGAGGTCATGATGATTTTCATAGTCAGCTACTTAACCAAGGTTCATTCAGTGTTGCTATGTTTCCCATTCTATCGGGACTCCCACAGACAAAAGGTCCACTCACCTCCAGATTACCCTCATAAGGCTGGCTGAATAGCCAAGCCAAAAAATGTGCCTTAGGCCTGGAAGAAGCAAGACATCTGGGCTACAGCATTGGGTGCAGGCTCGTAAGCAATTAAATCCTGGCTCCAGACAATGATAAGAAAATAACTGTGAGAGCCTCCCTAAGAATTCTACAATACTATTCAAGATTTGTGATTAACTTTGCGGCTCCATTTATGCATCTCAGCAAAGGGGCCAAGTTCACCATGCTGAAATGGAATGAAGAGGCAGAGGAAGCTTTTCAACAGAGTAAGGTAGCATTGCATAAAGGAGCAGTGTTGACCACCCCCAAGTTTAGTCAAGAATTTCACTTACAAACCTATACCTTTGATATGGGTCTGGGAGAAGTCTTGTCCCATGGAATGAATGGGGAAGAACATCCAGTAGCATACCTCATCTGGAATCTAACCCCTGCAGAAAGGAACGATTCAATAGTGAAAAGGGAGTCTCTGGACATAAATTGCCACTAGAGTCCTTGAGGTATTAACTTTTGGGCAAACGCCTCCCATTCTCAACTACATTGGAAGGCTCAGAAGGGGGGGATCAATGCAAGGGTCACAAGGCGGTTTCCCCCTTTGCAAGGCTGTATATTGCATGAAGAACACAGGCCGGTGACCTAGCAGGGGAATGCTGATGGACTGTCACGCGTCCTCTGTATGTTGGAAAAATGTGCTCCCTCCCTAAGTTCTGAGCCCAGGGGGAGGCTATGTGAGGCACTGGCTGGCAGAATCATGGATGGATTATGGATGGATTATAGATTTTACCTATGGTTCTATCATATACATGCTGAGAGGCTCCAGGGCTTGTGGCTGATGTAGAGTAAACTAACTTTTTCTTTTCTCACAATCTTAAGTGGGTATTTTTCTGGATCTGGGAGCCTTGAAGTGTTGCAGAGCTTTGGGTGGGATAACGCTTACATTCCTTTGGGCCACATCTTAGATTGAAGCCAGATCTCAATATAAATCTTAGCTGTCTTGATATATGCAAGCTGACTGATGCTTAGTGCTGTCTCTCCTGCTCTGTCTGTGCTTTGGGAGCCTGCTGCTGGGTGAAAGGCCTGAGTGCTGACAGAACACTAAAAAATATACAAGTGCTGCCTGTTTGTTTGGGGGATTCCATTAGGGGGAACCCTGTTAGTCAAGAAGTGACCTGAGTTTAAACAGTGGCTCAGAAATAATTCATCTGCGTCATTAGCAAAACTGGCATTATTGCTATGTGTTTAATAGGTTAAAGAAATCTAGGCCAAGCGCTGATGTACATAGAAATCCATGGCTGTTGGAGGCTACTGGAATAAAAGAGAAATGGCCCGTACGGGGATCGAACCCGCGACCTTGGCGTTATTAGCACCACGCTCTAACCAACTGAGCTAACCGGCCCAATCTTGCACAAGAAATGCATGCCAAAGCCAGCAAAGGGCTATCTAGGCTATAGGTCATGCTGTGGGCAACCACAGAAGCATTGACACAAGAGTAGCCAAAAACTTGAGGCAAACCACGTAGTAGACCTCGTGGCGCAACGGTAGCGCGTCTGACTCCAGATCAGAAGGTTGCGTGTTCAAATCACGTCGAGGTCATGATGATTTTCATAGTCAGCTACTTAACCAAGGTTCATTCAGTGTTGCTATGTTTCCCATTCTATCGGGACTCCCACAGACAAAAGGTCCACTCACCTCCAGATTACCCTCATAAGGCTGGCTGAATAGCCAAGACAAAAAATGTGCCGTAGGCCTGGAAGAAGCTAGACATCTGGGCTACAGCATTGGGTGCAGGCTCGTAAGCAATTAAATCCTGGCTCCAGACAATGATAAGAAAATAACTGTGAGAGCCTCCCTAAGAATTCTACAATACTATTCAAGATTTGTGATTAACTTTGCGGCTCCATTTATGCATCTCAGCAAAGGGGCCAAGTTCACCATGCTGAAATGGAATGAAGAGGCAGAGGAAGCTTTTCAACAGAGTAAGGTAGCATTGCATAAAGGAGCAGTGTTGACCACCCCCAAGTTTAGTCAAGAATTTCACTTACAAACCTATACCTTTGATATGGGTCTGGGAGAAGTCTTGTCCCATGGAATGAATGGGGAAGAACATCCAGTAGCATACCTCATCTGGAATCTAACCCCTGCAGAAAGGAACGATTCAATAGTGAAAAGGGAGTCTCTGGACATAAATTGCCACTAGAGTCCTTGAGGTATTAACTTTTGGGCAAACGCCTCCCATTCTCAACTACATTGGAAGGCTCAGAAGGGGGGGATCAATGCAAGGGTCACAAGGCGGTTTCCCCCTTTGCAAGGCTGTATATTGCATGAAGAACACAGGCCGGTGACCTAGCAGGGGAATGCTGATGGACTGTCACGCGTCCTCTGTATGTTGGAAAAATGTGCTCCCTCCCTAAGTTCTGAGCCCAGGGGGAGGCTATGTGAGGCACTGGCTGGCAGAATCATGGATGGATTATGGATGGATTATAGATTTTACCTATGGTTCTATCATATACATGCTGAGAGGCTCCAGGGCTTGTGGCTGATGTAGAGTAAACTAACTTTTTCTTTTCTCACAATCTTAAGTGGGTATTTTTCTGGATCTGGGAGCCTTGAAGTGTTGCAGAGCTTTGGGTGGGATAACGCTTACATTCCTTTGGGCCACATCTTAGATTGAAGCCAGATCTCAATATAAATCTTAGCTGTCTTGATATATGCAAGCTGACTGATGCTTAGTGCTGTCTCTCCTGCTCTGTCTGTGCTTTGGGAGCCTGCTGCTGGGTGAAAGGCCTGAGTGCTGACAGAACACTAAAAAATATACAAGTGCTGCCTGTTTGTTTGGGGGATTCCATTAGGGGGAACCCTGTTAGTCAAGAAGTGACCTGAGTTTAAACAGTGGCTCAGAAATAATTCATCTGCGTCATTAGCAAAACTGGCATTATTGCTATGTGTTTAATAGGTTAAAGAAATCTAGGCCAAGCGCTGATGTACATAGAAATCCATGGCTGTTGGAGGCTACTGGAATAAAAGAGAAATGGCCCGTACGGGGATCGAACCCGCGACCTTGGCGTTATTAGCACCACGCTCTAACCAACTGAGCTAACCGGCCCAATCTTGCACAAGAAATGCATGCCAAAGCCAGCAAAGGGCTATCTAGGCTATAGGTCATGCTGTGGGCAACCACAGAAGCATTGACACAAGAGTAGCCAAAAACTTGAGGCAAACCACGTAGTAGACCTCGTGGCGCAACGGTAGCGCGTCTGACTCCAGATCAGAAGGTTGCGTGTTCAAATCACGTCGAGGTCATGATGATTTTCATAGTCAGCTACTTAACCAAGGTTCATTCAGTGTTGCTATGTTTCCCATTCTATCGGGACTCCCACAGACAAAAGGTCCACTCACCTCCAGATTACCCTCATAAGGCTGGCTGAATAGCCAAGACAAAAAATGTGCCGTAGGCCTGGAAGAAGCTAGACATCTGGGCTACAGCATTGGGTGCAGGCTCGTAAGCAATTAAATCCTGGCTCCAGACAATGATAAGAAAATAACTGTGAGAGCCTCCCTAAGAATTCTACAATACTATTCAAGATTTGTGATTAACTTTGCGGCTCCATTTATGCATCTCAGCAAAGGGGCCAAGTTCACCATGCTGAAATGGAATGAAGAGGCAGAGGAAGCTTTTCAACAGAGTAAGGTAGCATTGCATAAAGGAGCAGTGTTGACCACCCCCAAGTTTAGTCAAGAATTTCACTTACAAACCTATACCTTTGATATGGGTCTGGGAGAAGTCTTGTCCCATGGAATGAATGGGGAAGAACATCCAGTAGCATACCTCATCTGGAATCTAACCCCTGCAGAAAGGAACGATTCAATAGTGAAAAGGGAGTCTCTGGACATAAATTGCCACTAGAGTCCTTGAGGTATTAACTTTTGGGCAAACGCCTCCCATTCTCAACTACATTGGAAGGCTCAGAAGGGGGGGATCAATGCAAGGGTCACAAGGCGGTTTCCCCCTTTGCAAGGCTGTATATTGCATGAAGAACACAGGCCGGTGACCTAGCAGGGGAATGCTGATGGACTGTCACGCGTCCTCTGTATGTTGGAAAAATCTGCTCCCTCCCTAAGTTCTGAGCCCAGGGGGAGGCTATGTGAGGCACTGGCTGGCAGAATCATGGATGGATTATGGATGGATTATAGATTTTACCTATGGTTCTATCATATACATGCTGAGAGGCTCCAGGGCTTGTGGCTGATGTAGAGTAAACTAACTTTTTCTTTTCTCACAATCTTAAGTGGGTATTTTTCTGGATCTGGGAGCCTTGAAGTGTTGCAGAGCTTTGGGTGGGATAACGCTTACATTCCTTTGGGCCACATCTTAGATTGAAGCCAGATCTCAATATAAATCTTAGCTGTCTTGATATATGCAAGCTGACTGATGCTTAGTGCTGTCTCTCCTGCTCTGTCTGTGCTTTGGGAGCCTGCTGCTGGGTGAAAGGCCTGAGTGCTGACAGAACACTAAAAAATATACAATTGCTGCCTGTTTGTTTGGGGGATTCCATTAGGGGGAACCCTGTTAGTCAAGAAGTGACCTGAGTTTAAACAGTGGCTCAGAAATAATTCATCTGCGTCATTAGCAAAACTGGCATTATTGCTATGTGTTTAATAGGTTAAAGAAATCTAGGCCAAGCGCTGATGTACATAGAAATCCATGGCTGTTGGAGGCTACTGGAATAAAAGAGAAATGGCCCGTACGGGGATCGAACCCGCGACCTTGGCGTTATTAGCACCACGCTCTAACCAACTGAGCTAACCGGCCCAATCTTGCACAAGAAATGCATGCCAAAGCCAGCAAAGGGCTATCTAGGCTATAGGTCATGCTGTGGGCAACCACAGAAGCATTGACACAAGAGTAGCCAAAAACTTGAGGCAAAGCACGTAGTAGACCTCGTGGCGCAACGGTAGCGCGTCTGACTCCAGATCAGAAGGTTGCGTGTTCAAATCACGTCGAGGTCATGATGATTTTCATAGTCAGCTACTTAACCAAGGTTCATTCAGTGTTGCTATGTTTCCCATTCTATCGGGACTCCCACAGACAAAAGGTCCACTCACCTCCAGATTACCCTCATAAGGCTGGCTGAATAGCCAAGACAAAAAATGTGCCGTAGGCCTGGAAGAAGCTAGACATCTGGGCTACAGCATTTGGTGCAGGCTCGTAAGCAATTAAATCCTGGCTCCAGACAATGATAAGAAAATAACTGTGAGAGCCTCCCTAAGAATTCTACAATACTATTCAAGATTTGTGATTAACTTTGCGGCTCCATTTATGCATCTCAGCAAAGGGGCCAAGTTCACCATGCTGAAATGGAATGAAGAGGCAGAGGAAGCTTTTCAACAGAGTAAGGTAGCATTGCATAAAGGAGCAGTGTTGACCACCCCCAAGTTTAGTCAAGAATTTCACTTACAAACCTATACCTTTGATATGGGTCTGGGAGAAGTCTTGTCCCATGGAATGAATGGGGAAGAACATCCAGTAGCATACCTCATCTGGAATCTAACCCCTGCAGAAAGGAATGATTCAATAGTGAAAAGGGAGTCTCTGGACATAAATTGCCACTAGAGTCCTTGAGGTATTAACTTTTGGGCAAACGCCTCCCATTCTCAACTACATTGGAAGGCTCAGAAGGGGGGGATCAATGCAAGGGTCACAAGGCGGTTTCCCCCTTTGCAAGGCTGTATATTGCATGAAGAACACAGGCCGGTGACCTAGCAGGGGAATGCTGATGGACTGTCACGCGTCCTCTGTATGTTGGAAAAATCTGCTCCCTCCCTAAGTTCTGAGCCCAGGGGGAGGCTATGTGAGGCACTGGCTGGCAGAATCATGGATGGATTATGGATGGATTATAGATTTTACCTATGGTTCTATCATATACATGCTGAGAGGCTCCAGGGCTTGTGGCTGATGTAGAGTAAACTAACTTTTTCTTTTCTCACAATCTTAAGTGGGTATTTTTCTGGATCTGGGAGCCTTGAAGTGTTGCAGAGCTTTGGGTGGGATAACGCTTACATTCCTTTGGGCCACATCTTAGATTGAAGCCAGATCTCAATATAAATCTTAGCTGTCTTGATATATGCAAGCTGACTGATGCTTAGTGCTGTCTCTCCTGCTCTGTCTGTGCTTTGGGAGCCTGCTGCTGGGTGAAAGGCCTGAGTGCTGACAGAACACTAAAAAATATACAAGTGCTGCCTGTTTGTTTGGGGGATTCCATTAGGGGGAACCCTGTTAGTCAAGAAGTGACCTGAGTTTAAACAGTGGCTCAGAAATAATTCATCTGCGTCATTAGCAAAACTGGCATTATTGCTATGTGTTTAATAGGTTAAAGAAATCTAGGCCAAGCGCTGATGTACATAGAAATCCATGGCTGTTGGAGGCTACTGGAATAAAAGAGAAATGGTCCGTACGGGGATCGAACCCGCGACCTTGGCGTTATTAGCACCACACTCTAACCAACTGAGCTAACCGGCCCAATCTTGCACAAGAAATGCATGCCAAAGCCAGCAAAGGGCTATCTAGGCTATAGGTCATGCTGTGGGCAACCACAGAAGCATTGACACAAGAGTAGCCAAAAACTTGAGGCAAACCACGTAGTAGACCTCGTGGCGCAACGGTAGCGCGTCTGACTCCAGATCAGAAGGTTGCGTGTTCAAATCACGTCGAGGTCATGATGATTTTCATAGTCAGCTACTTAACCAAGGTTCATTCAGTGTTGCTATGTTTCCCATTCTATCGGGACTCCCACAGACAAAAGGTCCACTCACCTCCAGATTACCCTCATAAGGCTGGCTGAATAGCCAAGACAAAAAATGTGCCGTAGGCCTGGAAGAAGCTAGACATCTGGGCTACAGCATTGGGTGCAGGCTCGTAAGCAATTAAATCCTGGCTCCAGACAATGATAAGAAAATAACTGTGAGAGCCTCCCTAAGAATTCTACAATACTATTCAAGATTTGTGATTAACTTTGCGGCTCCATTTATGCATCTCAGCAAAGGGGCCAAGTTCACCATGCTGAAATGGAATTAAGAGGCAGAGGAAGCTTTTCAACAGAGTAAGGTAGCATTGCATAAAGGAGCAGTGTTGACCACCCCCAAGTTTAGTCAAGAATTTCACTTACAAACCTATACCTTTGATATGGGTCTGGGAGAAGTCTTGTCCCATGGAATGAATGGGGAAGAACATCCAGTAGCATACCTCATCTGGAATCTAACCCCTGCAGAAAGGAACGATTCAATAGTGAAAAGGGAGTCTCTGGACATAAATTGCCACTAGAGTCCTTGAGGTATTAACTTTTGGGCAAACGCCTCCCATTCTCAACTACATTGGAAGGCTCAGAAGGGGGGGATCAATGCAAGGGTCACAAGGCGGTTTCCCCCTTTGCAAGGCTGTATATTGCATGAAGAACACAGGCCGGTGACCTAGCAGGGGAATGCTGATGGACTGTCACGCGTCCTCTGTATGTTGGAAAAATGTGCTCCCTCCCTAAGTTCTGAGCCCAGGGGGAGGCTATGTGAGGCACTGGCTGGCAGAATCATGGATGGATTATGGATGGATTATAGATTTTACCTATGGTTCTATCATATACATGCTGAGAGGCTCCAGGGCTTGTGGCTGATGTAGAGTAAACTAACTTTTTCTTTTCTCACAATCTTAAGTGGGTATTTTTCTGGATCTGGGAGCCTTGAAGTGTTGCAGAGCTTTGGGTGGGATAACGCTTACATTCCTTTGGGCCACATCTTAGATTGAAGCCAGATCTCAATATAAATCTTAGCTGTCTTGATATATGCAAGCTGACTGATGCTTAGTGCTGTCTCTCCTGCTCTGTCTGTGCTTTGGGAGCCTGCTGCTGGGTGAAAGGCCTGAGTGCTGACAGAACACTAAAAAATATACAAGTGCTGCCTGTTTGTTTGGGGGATTCCATTAGGGGGAACCCTGTTAGTCAAGAAGTGACCTGAGTTTAAACAGTGGCTCAGAAATAATTCATCTGCGTCATTAGCAAAACTGGCATTATTGCTATGTGTTTAATAGGTTAAAGAAATCTAGGCCAAGCGCTGATGTACATAGAAATCCATGGCTGTTGGAGGCTACTGGAAAAAAAGAGAAATGGCCCATACGGGGATCGAACCCGCGACCTGGGCGTTATTAGCACCACGCTCTAACCAACTGAGCTAACCGGCCCAATCTTGCACAATAAATGCATGCCAAAGCCAGCAAAAGGCTATCTAGGCTATAGGTCATGCTGTGGGCAACCACAGAAGCATTGACACAAGAGTAGCCAAAAACTTGAGGCAAACCACGTAGTAGACCTCGTGGTGCAACGGTAGTGCGTCTGACTACAGATCAGAAGGTTGCGTGTTCAAATCACGTCGAGGTCATGATGATTTTCATAGTCAGCTACTTAACCAAGGTTCATTCAGTGTTGCTATGTTTCCCATTCTATCGGGACTCCCACAGACAAAAGGTCCACTCACCTCCAGATTACCCTCATAAGGCTGGCTGAATAGCCAAGACAAAAAATGTGCCGTAGGCCTGGAAGAAGCTAGACATCTGGGCTACAGCATTGGGTGCAGGCTCGTAAGCAATTAAATCCTGGCTCCAGACAATGATAAGAAAATAACTGTGAGAGCCTCCCTAAGAATTCTACAATACTATTCAAGATTTGTGATTAACTTTGCGGCTCCATTTATGCATCTCAGCAAAGGGGCCAAGTTCACCATGCTGAAATGGAATGAAGAGGCAGAGGAAGCTTTTCAACAGAGTAAGGTAGCATTGCATAAAGGAGCAGTGTTGACCACCCCCAAGTTTAGTCAAGAATTTCACTTACAAACCTATACCTTTGATATGGGTCTGGGAGAAGTCTTGTCCCATGGAATGAATGGGGAAGACATCCAGTAGCATACCTCATCTGGAATCTAACCCCTGCAGAAAGGAACGATTCAATAGTGAAAAGGGAGTCTCTGGACATAAATTGCCACTAGAGTCCTTGAGGTACTAACTTTTGGGCAAACGCCTCCCATTCTCAACTACATTGGAAGGCTCAGAAGGGGGGGATCAATGCAAGGGTCACAAGGCGGTTTCCCCCTTTGCAAGGCTGTATATTGCATGAAGAACACAGGCCGGTGACCTAGCAGGGGAATGCTGATGGACTGTCACGCGTCCTCTGTATGTTGGAAAAATGTGCTCCCTCCCTAAGTTCTGAGCCCAGGGGGAGGCTATGTGAGGCACTGGCTGGCAGAATCATGGATGGATTATAGATTTTACCTATGGTTCTATCATATACATGCTGAGAGGCTCCAGGGCTTGTGGCTGATGTAGAGTAAACTAACTTTTTCTTTTCTCACAATCTTAAGTGGGTATTTTTCTGGATCTGGGAGCCTTGAAGTGTTGCAGAGCTTTGGGTGGGATAACGCTTACATTCCTTTGGGCCACATCTTAGATTGAAGCCAGATCTCAGTATAAATCTTAGCTGTCTTGATATATGCAAGCTGACTGATGCTTAGTGCTGTCTCTCCTGCTCTGTCTGTGCTTTGGGAGCCTGCTGCTGGGTGAAAGGCCTGAGTGCTGACAGAACACTAAAAAATATACAAGTGCTGCCTGTTTGTTTGGGGGATTCCATTAGGGGGAACCCTGTTAGTCAAGAAGTGACCTGAGTTTAAACAGTGGCTCAGAAATAATTCATCTGCGTCATTAGCAAAACTGGCATTATTGCTATGTGTTTAATAGGTTAAAGAAATCTAGGCCAAGCGCCGATGGTCATAGAAATCCATGGCTGTTGGAGGCTACTGGAATAAAAGAGAAATGGCCCGTACGGGGATCGAACCCGCGACCTTGGCGTTATTAGCACCACGCTCTAACCAACTGAGCTAACCGGCCCAAACTTGCACAAGAAATGCATGCCAAAGCCAGCAAAGGGCTATCTAGGCTATATGTCATGCTGTGGGCAACCACAGAAGCATTGACACAAGAGTAGCCAAAAACTTGAGGCAAACCACGTAGTAGACCTCGTGGCGCAACGGTAGCGTGTCTTACTCCACATCAGAAGGTTGCGTGTTCAAATCACGTCGAGGTCATGATGATTTTCATAGTCAGCTACTTAACCAAGGTTCATTCAGTGTTGCTATGTTTCCCCATTCTATCGGGACTCCCACAGACAAAAGGTCCACTCACCTCCAGATTACCCTCATAAGGCTGGCTGAATAGCCAAGCCAAAAAATGTGCCTTAGGCCTGGAAGAAGCAAGACATCTGGGCTACAGCATTGGGTGCAGGCTCGTAAGCAAATAAATCCTGGCTCCAGACAATGATAAGAAAATAACTGTGAGAGCCTCCCTAAGAATTCTACAAATACTATTCCAGTTTAGTGATTAACTTTGCGGCTCCATTTATGCATCTCAGCAAAGGGGCCAAGTTCACCATGCTGAAATGGAATGAAGAGGCAGAGGAAGCTTTTCAACAGAGTAAGGTAGCATTGCATAAAGGAGCAGTGTTGACCACCCCCAAGTTTAGTCAAGAATTTCACTTACAAACCTATACCTTTGATATGGGTCTGGGAGAAGTCTTGTCCCATGGAATGAATGGGGAAGAACATCCAGTAGCATACCTCATCTGGAATCTAACCCCTGCAGAAAGGAACGATTCAATAGTGAAAAGGGAGTCTCTGGACATAAATTGCCACTAGAGTCCTTGAGGTATTAACTTTTGGGCATACGCCTCCCATTCTCAACTACATTGGAAGGCTCAGAAGGGGGGGATCAATGCAAGGGTCACAAGGCGGTTTCCCCCTTTGCAAGGCTGTATATTGCATGAAGAACACAGGCCGGTGACCTAGCAGGGGAATGCTGATGGACTGTCACGCGTCCTCTGTATGTTGGAAAAATCTGCTCCCTCCCTAAGTTCTGAGCCCAGGGGGAGGCTATGTGAGGCACTGGCTGGCAGAATCATGGATGGATTATGGATGGATTATAGATTTTACCTATGGTTCTATCATATACATGCTGAGAGGCTCCAGGGCTTGTGGCTGATGTAGAGTAAACTAACTTTTTCTTTTCTCACAATCTTAAGTGGGTATTTTTCTGGATCTGGGAGCCTTGAAGTGTTGCAGAGCTTTGGGTGGGATAACGCTTACATTCCTTTGGGCCACATCTTAGATTGAAGCCAGATCTCAGTATAAATCTTAGCTGTCTTGATATATGCAAGCTGACTGATGCTTAGTGCTGTCTCTCCTGCTCTGTCTGTGCTTTGGGAGCCTGCTGCTGGGTGAAAGGCCTGAGTGCTGACAGAACACTAAAAAATATACAAGTGCTGCCTGTTTGTTTGGGGGATTCCATTAGGGGGAACCCTGTTAGTCAAGAAGTGACCTGAGTTTAAACAGTTGCTCAGAAAGAATTCATCTGCATCATTAGCAAAAATGGCATTATTGCTATGTGTTTAATAGGTTAAAGAAATCTAGGCCAAGCGCCGATGGTCATAGAAATCCATGGCTGTTGGAGGCTACTGGAATAAAAGAGAAATGGCCCATACGGGGATCGAACCCGCGACCTTGGCGTTATTAGCACCACGCTCTAACCAACTGAGCTAACCGGCCCAATCTTGCACAAGACATGCATGCCAAAGCCAGCAAAGGGCTATCTAGGCTATAGGTCATGCTGTGGGCAACCACAGAAGCATTGACACAAGAGTAGCCAAAAACTTGAGACAAATGACGTAGTAGACATCGTGGCGCAACGGTAGCGCGTCTGACTCCAGATCAGAAGGTTGCGTGTTCAAATCACGTCGAGGTCATGATGATTTTCATAGTCAGCTACTTAACCAAGCTTCATTCAGTGTTGCTATGTTTCCCATTCTATCGGGACTCCCACAGACAAAAGGTCCACTCACCTCCAGATTACCCTCATAAGGCTGGCTGAATAGCCAAGACAAAAAATGTGCCGTAGGCCTGGAAGAAGCTAGACATCTGGGCTACAGCATTGGGTGCAGGCTCGTAAGCAATTAAATCCTGGCTCCAGACAATGATAAGAAAATAACTGTGAGAGCCTCCCTAAGAATTCTACAATACTATTCAAGATTTGTGATTAACTTTGCGGCTCCATTTATGCATCTCAGCAAAGGGGCCAAGTTCACCATGCTGAAATGGAATGAAGAGGCAGAGGAAGCTTTTCAACAGAGTAAGGTAGCATTGCATAAAGGAGCAGTGTTGACCACCCCCAAGTTTAGTCAAGAATTTCACTTACAAACCTATACCTTTGATATGGGTCTGGGAGAAGTCTTGTCCCATGGAATGAATGGGGAAGAACATCCAGTAGCATACCTCATCTGGAATCTAACCCCTGCAGAAAGGAACGATTCAATAGTGAAAAGGGAGTCTCTGGACATAAATTGCCACTAGAGTCCTTGAGGTACTAACTTTTGGGCAAACGCCTCCCATTCTCAACTACATTGGAAGGCTCAGAAGGGGGGGATCAATGCAAGGGTCACAAGGCGGTTTCCCCCTTTGCAAGGCTGTATATTGCATGAAGAACACAGGCCGGTGACCTAGCAGGGGAATGCTGATGGACTGTCACGCGTCCTCTGTATGTTGGAAAAATGTGCTCCCTCCCTAAGTTCTGAGCCCAGGGGGAGGCTATGTGAGGCACTGGCTGGCAGAATCATGGATGGATTATAGATTTTACCTATGGTTCTATCATATACATGCTGAGAGGCTCCAGGGCTTGTGGCTGATGTAGAGTAAACTAACTTTTTCTTTTCTCACAATCTTAAGTGGGTATTTTTCTGGATCTGGGAGCCTTGAAGTGTTGCAGAGCTTTGGGTGGGATAACGCTTACATTCCTTTGGGCCACATCTTAGATTGAAGCCAGATCTCAGTATAAATCTTAGCTGTCTTGATATATGCAAGCTGACTGATGCTTAGTGCTGTCTCTCCTGCTCTGTCTGTGCTTTGGGAGCCTGCTGCTGGGTGAAAGGCCTGAGTGCTGACAGAACACTAAAAAATATACAAGTGCTGCCTGTTTGTTTGGGGGATTCCATTAGGGGGAACCCTGTTAGTCAAGAAGTGACCTGAGTTTAAACAGTGGCTCAGAAAGAATTCATCTGCGTCATTAGCAAAAATGGCATTATTGCTATGTGTTTAATAGGTTAAAAAAATCTAGGCCAAGCGCCGATGGTCATAGAAATCCATGGCTGTTGGAGGCTACTGGAATAAAAGAGAAATGGCCCGTACGGGGATCGAACCCGCGACCTTGGCGTTATTAGCACCACGCTCTAACCAACTGAGCTAACCGGCCCAATCTTGCACAAGACATGCATGCCAAAGCCAGCAAAGGGCTATCTAGGCTATAGGTCATGCTGTGGGCAACCACAGAAGCATTGACACAAGAGTAGCCAAAAACTTGAGACAAATGACGTAGTAGACATCGTGGCGCAACGGTAGCGCATCTGACTCCAGATCAGAAGGTTGCGTGTTCAAATCACGTCGAGGTCATGATGATTTTCATAGTCAGCTACTTAACCAAGGTTCATTCAGTGTTGCTATGTTTCCCATTCTATCGGGACTCCCACAGACAAAAGGTCCACTCACCTCCAGATTACCCTCATAAGGCTGGCTGAATAGCCAAGACAAAAAATGTGCCGTAGGCCTGGAAGAAGCTAGACATCTGGGCTACAGCATTGGGTGCAGGCTCGTAAGCAATTAAATCCTGGCTCCAGACAATGATAAGAAAATAACTGTGAGAGCCTCCCTAAGAATTCTACAATACTATTCAAGATTTGTGATTAACTTTGCGGCTCCATTTATGCATCTCAGCAAAGGGGCCAAGTTCACCATGCTGAAATGGAATGAAGAGGCAGAGGAAGCTTTTCAACAGAGTAAGGTAGCATTGCATAAAGGAGCAGTGTTGACCACCCCCAAGTTTAGTCAAGAATTTCACTTACAAACCTATACCTTTGATATGGGTCTGGGAGAAGTCTTGTCCCATGGAATGAATGGGGAAGAACATCCAGTAGCATACCTCATCTGGAATCTAACCCCTGCAGAAAGGAACGATTCAATAGTGAAAAGGGAGTCTCTGGACATAAATTGCCACTAGAGTCCTTGAGGTATTAACTTTTGGGCAAACGCCTCCCATTCTCAACTACATTGGAAGGCTCAGAAGGGGGGGATCAATGCAAGGGTCACAAGGCGGTTTCCCCCTTTGCAAGGCTGTATATTGCATGAAGAACACAGGCCGGTGACCTAGCAGGGGAATGCTGATGGACTGTCACGCGTCCTCTGTATGTTGGAAAAATGTGCTCCCTCCCTAAGTTCTGAGCCCAGGGGGAGGCTATGTGAGGCACTGGCTGGCAGAATCATGGATGGATTATGGATGGATTATAGATTTTACCTATGGTTCTATCATATACATGCTGAGAGGCTCCAGGGCTTGTGGCTGATGTAGAGTAAACTAACTTTTTCTTTTCTCACAATCTTAAGTGGGTATTTTTCTGGATCTGGGAGCCTTGAAGTGTTGCAGAGCTTTGGGTGGGATAACGCTTACATTCCTTTGGGCCACATCTTAGATTGAAGCCAGATCTCAATATAAATCTTAGCTGTCTTGATATATGCAAGCTGACTGATGCTTAGTGCTGTCTCTCCTGCTCTGTCTGTGCTTTGGGAGCCTGCTGCTAAGTGAAAGGCCTCAGTGCTGACAGAACACTAAAAAATATACAAGTGCTGCCTGTTTGTTTGGGGGATTCCATTAGGGGGAACCCTGTTAGTCAAGAAGTGACCTGAGTTTAAACAGTGGCTCAGAAATAATTCATCTGCGTCATTAGCAAAACTGGCATTATTGCTATGTGTTTAATAGGTTAAAGAAATCTAGGCCAAGCGCTGATGTACATAGAAATCCATGGCTGTTGGAGGCTACTGGAATAAAAGAGAAATGGCCCGTACGGGGATCGAACCCGCGACCTTGGCGTTATTAGCACCACGCTCTAACCAACTGAGCTAACCGACCCAATCTTGCACAAGAAATGCATGCCAAAGCCAGCAAAGGGCTATCTAGGCTATAGGTCATGCTGTGGGCAACCACAGAAGCATTGACACAAGAGTAGCCAAAAACTTGAGGCAAACCACGTAGTAGACCTCGTGGCGCAACGGTAGCGCGTCTGACTCCAGATCAGAAGGTTGCGTGTTCAAATCACGTTGAGGTCATGATGATTTTCATAGTCAGCTACTTAACCAAGGTTCATTCAGTGTTGCTATGTTTCCCATTCTATCGGGACTCCCACAGACAAACGGTCCACTCACCTCCAGATTACCCTCATAAGGCTGGCTGAATAGCCAAGACAAAAAATGTGCCGTAGGCCTGGAAGAAGCTAGACATCTGGGCTACAGCATTGGGTGCAGGCTCGTAAGCAATTAAATCCTGGCTCCAGACAATGATAAGAAAATAACTGTGAGAGCATCCCTAAGAATTCTACAATACTATTCAAGATTTGTGATTAACTTTGCGGCTCCATTTATGCATCTCAGCAAAGGGGCCAAGTTCACCATGCTGAAATGGAATGAAGAGGCAGAGGAAGCTTTTCAACAGAGTAAGGTAGCATTGCATAAAGGAGCAGTGTTAAGCATTGCAGATCAATCGCTCTTCTTCGGCGTGTGTGGACCACTGGGATAACTCCCTGAAACTCTTACACAGATATTATATGACACCTGCCAGGCTTCACGCTATGGACAAGAAATGTTCTCCCCTTTGTTGGAGAGAATGCCAACACCCAGGAAACATCTTACATGTTTTCTGGGGCTGCCCGGTGATCCAACCACTCTGGATGGAAGTTTTTGATTGGGCTTCCCACCTGCTAGGACTGCCCTGTGCAATTTCCCCGGCCTTAGCATTGCTGGGAATAGGTCTGGATTCCTTTCTCCCTGGTCCTCGGAGGGTGATGGCTCATATTATGTTTGCCACAAGAATCGCGATAGCAGCCAAGTGGAGGACTAAGGACCCCCCGCTCCTGTCAGCTATCAAACACAGAGTTGCCATTCAGTTTGAAATGGAAAGAATGCTCGCTTTCAAAAATAGGAAAGTGGCCACATTCCAAAAACAGTGGCAATCATGGATTGCTCATTCCCCTGACATGATGTAAAAAATAAACTTATTTTTGTTTCTTGATGTTCATGCAATATCCCTTTTTGCATGGTGTAGTGCTCTGGTGGCAGCCCCCCCCCCCCCCCTTCTTTCCCCTCCCCCCTCCCATTATAATTCTCCACTGTTACCACATCCCACATTTGTTTCTTTGATTTGTTACTCCATCATTAAGGATGCTCATAATTAACATCCTATGGGACTCAGAGGAGGGAGTCATACATGGGTGGTGGCGACACCTATGTTAGGAGGTTTTTGTCAGATGGGGGCGGTACCCTCACAGTTTGTGCCCAATCGGGGTGATGGTCCGGCTACCATATAATGTATTCCTATCCCTTCTTTGACCCAAATCTTAAAAGAATTCACTTTATATGTTTCCA